>NC_135895.1:43391337-43578837 GCF_964194155.1 Cetorhinus maximus | reverse complement strand
ATTCTGCCCCAAGAACATTCTTTGAGATGGGATTAATAAATTTATACTCTTTCTAAAAACAAACACTTTTGTACTGTTCTGGAAAAATAATCTGGATGATTTCTTAACTGTCCAACACTTCCTATGGGTTGCAGTTTTACAACTGGATTGTGTTTTACATTTGGTAGAAAAACATGCAAATTTGTATGGTATTCAAAACATTGTTGAAGATCTGTGATTTTTTGAGCGCTTGGTGTAAACAAATGTTACTTTAATACCATATTTTCAGATGGCATGATGGTACAGATCTCAGCTGAAACAATGGATTCTCTGCGACAGGCACTACGAGAGATGAAAGATTTTACTATAACATGCGGCAAAATCGATGCAGAAGAACCACAGGAACATGTTCACATCCAGTGGACAGAAGATGACAAAAATATCAACAAGGGGTAAACATTTGGCTTTAAAATACTAGGCAGGAAGGGGAAACTAGAATAACTTAAAATTTACAATTTGTAAAGTAAAACTAGTAAAGCAACTTCTCAATATGAGAGTGATCAGGGATTTGTGTTTACTAGTTGGGCAGAATATCAATGACTGCAAAAGGAAATTAATGCTGAAGAGCTATAAACAAAGTTACCTCTTTTTTTAGTGTGTGGCAATTTATTTAAGTGCGTGGCCACGTATGAGTGATAATTTGAAGGTGTCAGCTTGTCTGTTGCCTGTGTGGGGACTTTGGGGATGCCACTCGGCTTAGAGGGAACATTGGCTGTAAACCTCATACCCTTCTCCCTGTATGAGTTTACTGCACATTTCTGGAAAGTATAGACAAAAGTCACTTTACAATGCTGTTCATAGGTAATGTTGTTTTAAACTGGCATGGAATCGGCTGTTTCGAATGCCATGTTGTATTTGAGTGTCACCTTTGTTTGGCTTTTGATCTAATTTGTAATTGCTATTCGTGTGCAGTTACTCAAGAGGGGAGAACAGACCTCTTAATAATCTAGAAAATCAGGTGCTTGTTTTCAAAATATGACAGGACTTCAGAATGTAGTTTTACAATAAAGGTGCTTGTGTTTCTGATTGTAATTTACTAAATTATCAATGCATTTGATAGTGTTGTCAGTCCAATTGATGGAAAATCCATGGATGAAATTGCAAGTGTGAAGATATTTCATGGGTCAGAATTCAAAACAAATGGCAAGGTCATCAGATGGACAGAGGTAACAAAAATATATTTAAGCACATTGTTTCTAGTCAGCATCATTGTTGTGCATTAATTTGATGGGCATCTAGGGATGGGCATCATCACCTTTTGCATCTTTTCTTTAGGGGAGGAAAGAGGGGCCACTGTCCTTCACTCTGTTTTGGTTCAACTAGTCAGCAACTTTTTCTTCTTTTATTTTTATTCGTTGTTTTATCCCCACCTTTTATCCTATTATCTTTTTTCCCACCACTGTCCCCTCCCCCTATCCCACCCCAAGGGCCACCTGTCACTTGTTCATGTTGTTCTTTCCAGAGTGCTTAACCTTGTCCTATTATCACATTCTTTCTTACCTTAATGTCACCATCAGCACCTCCTTTAGCCAGTACCATTAATACCCCTTTGTCTTTTTGTTCATGACATCTTTGTCAATCTCTCCTTTACCTCCACTTCTTGCTGGCCTTCTATCCAGCTTCACCTGCTCCATCCCCCCTTAAACAGTATAAATTTCATCACATTTTTACTTCTCTTTAGCTCTGAAGAAGTCATACAGACTCGAAGCGATAACTCTGTTTTTCTCTCCGCAGATGCTACTAGACCTGCTGAGTTTTTCCAGCATTTTCTGTTTTTGCTACAGTTCCCTGGATTTGTTCTGTGTGCATTGATGCACACTTATCTTACCTTATGAGTTTGTCTAATTTACCAATTATTTCCTTTCTTTGTATCTTAATGTCTTGATATTATTTTTGATCTCTTATTCAAATGTTATATCCACCTTGTTAGTCTCCCAGGGAAATATTGAGGCAAAGTAATTATTCAATATTTCTGCCATTTCATTGTCCTTACCCATGAGTTAAAGGATGCATAAAGTGCATCCTTTAGTGGTCCTGTCTCTATTTTAATTTACATGTGAATGAACCTGCTGTAGGTAAGTACTCCTGGGAGCTTTCCATCATGCCATAAAGGGAAGATTGATTCTTACATTTTCTTTTACCTGCCCTGAAGAGCTTGGAGACACTCTTGAATATAGGTAGCAGAGGCAGGATTTCAGACTTTGTGCTTCCTAGAAATGATGGTGGAAAGATTTTCCATTGTGGAGATTAGCATATGTGGTGATTTGGGGAGGGCGTATGGTTTCTTCTGTAGATGTTTAGAGTGCAAATTGCATGATCCTATTAAGTAAGTTGAATATTTTGTGCCATAAACTTTGTTTTGAAATAGTTTAGCTTGTGTGTCAAGGTTTGCCTAAAGTCCTTTGGTTTCAGTATTTACTGTGAAGAGAGGTGGTAGAGTTGCTAATGTACATAGTGATGTGTTCTACTGTCTCAACGTCATGAATTTCTGAGTTTGCTTTTGGTGTACGCATCAATAAGAAACTGTCCTGCCTGGATGCATATTGATTGGATACTCTACAGTGATGCTCACAAAAGCAGGGTATGTCGTACAGGATTTTGATCCATTTCCTGAATATTGAAACTCATTGCTACAGTGGTGTCTAAAATGTGTCTTTGTTCTTGTAAGTGGCACAGTCTCTGGATAAGGGGACAATCGTTTAGGACTGAGATGAGAATTTTTTTCACTCAGATGGTTGTGAATCCTTGGAACTCTCTACCCAGAGGGTTGTGGACGCACCATCATTGAATATATTAAAGGCTGAGATAGACAGATTTTTGGTGTCTCAGGGAATCCAGGGTCATGTGGAACTGGTGTGAAAGTGTTGAAGCCCAGGATCAACCATGATTGTATTGAATGGCGGAGCCGGCTTGACCAATGGCATGGTCTTCTCCTGCTCCTATTTCTTATGTTCCCTTGAAGTGTCATTGAAGGCATTCATCTCTAGAATATGATGGCAGGAGTTCCAGCATATGAAGAAGGGCTTTATGGAACTATGCAGTCAGTTGAAACATGCAGCTTTGCCAAACTACAGGTCTTTAAATGCCATTTGGATTTCACTAATTTGGTGTAGGGTAGTGCTTGCAATGACATCACAGTTGGGTGAGTTGCTGATAGGTATTTAATCTTCTTGAAGGGGAGTATCTTGCAATTTTATGTTGCTAATAATAAAACACACATCCTTTGTTCAAATACCTTCATAGCCTTGCCCCATTGCTATCTGTGTAACCTCCTCCAGCCCTCCCAAGATCTCTGTGAGCCTCCAGTTCTGGCCTCTTGCACATACAGATTTTTATTGCTACATCAATGACGGCTGTGCCTTCAGTTACCTTGGCACTAAGTGCCAGAATTTCCTTCCTAAACCTGTCTGGCACACACTCCCCCCTTAAGACACTCCTTAAAACCTACCATTTTTATTAAACTTTTGGTCACCTGGCATTATATCTCCTTATGCAGCTTGGTGTCAGAACGCTTCTTTGAAGCATCTTGTAATGTTTTACTCTGCTGAAGGCACTGCATAAATGCAGATTGTCACAGTTTATGAATTCCAGTCACACAATTGTTTATTGGTTTGTAAAAAGACATTAAACTCAAATAATCTTTTTCTGTTTTAAGGTGTTCTTCCTGCAGAGCGAGGACCAACCCAGTGGTCTAAGTGACCCAGCTGATCATAGCAAACTTACAGAGAATGTGGCCAAGGCATTTTGCTTAGCGCTGTGTCCCCATCTTAAGCTGCTGAAAGAAGATGGAAAGGCAAAACTGGGACTCCGCGTCACACTTGATTCAGACCAGGTACCTGAGACTAAATATTATATCCAAACAAAGTAAGCTTTAATTAATAATGTAGTCTTCACTTCCAAAAAAGCTAGAATGTTGATGTAGATCCATAAACTATAAATCTGCATAAAGCACTGTCCAAATTGTGATTAATGCTTCTGATCTTTTCATGATTAGAGTTTAGAGAGGGAAACAAATATGGCACTGAGTTTTGACTTCCCTCTCTTAGTAAGTTTAAATGAACCATGGAAAGTGGCAATGAAGTGGAGTTAGAAAATAGAAGAAAAATGGAAAGATGATGATGTGGAGAACCAGGAGTTGAGATTATGGAAAATAACTAAGGAAGCAGAGTTCAGTGCACTTATAGAATCAACTGCTATTTGGAGAAGTAAATCCAAACTTAGTTGAAGCATTTCAAAGAATTACTGCTGCCTGATACAACACTAAAAAGAGGGATTTAGATGCAGTATCAAGGCAGAAAGGAGATCAGACTGACCCCAAATGTCAAATTAAATGATGAAGTGGACTATAATATATATATATATATATCGAGTCTGCTTTGCCATTCAATGAGATCATGGCTGATCTGATAATCCTCAACTCCGCTTTCCTGCCTTTTCCCCATAACCCTTGATTCCCTTACTGATTAAAAATCTATCTCAGCCTTGAATATACTTAACCCAACCTTTACAGCCCTCTGCAGTAAAGAATTCCACAGATTGACAACCCTCTGAGAGAAGAAATTCCTCCTCATCTCTGTTTTAAATGGGCGTTCCCTTACTCTGAGATATGCTCTCTGGTCTTAAGACTCTCCACAAGGGGAAACAACCTCTCAGCATCTACCCTGTCAAGCCCCCTAAGAATCTTATGTTTCAATACTCCAATGAGTACAAGCCCAACCTACTCAACCTCTCCTCATAAGAAAATCCCTCCATACCTGGGATCAACCTAGTGAACCTTCTCTGGACTCCCTTAATGCCAGTATATCTTTCCTTAGATAAGGGGACCAAAAATGTTCACAGTATTCTGGGTGTGGTCTAACTAGTGCCTTGTATAGTTTTAGCAAGACTTACCTATTTTTATACTCCATTCCCTTTGAAATAAAGGCCAACATTCCATTTGCCATCCCTGTTACCTGTTGAACTTGTGTGTTAGCTTTTTGGGATTCATGCACAAGGATTCCTAAATCCCTCTGTGCTGCAATCTTCTGCAATCTTTCTCCATTTAAATAATATTCAGCTTCTCTGTTCTTCCTGCCAAAGTGCATAACCTCACATTTTTCCCACATTATATTCCATCTGAGAAATTTTTGCCCACTCACTTAACCTGTCTATATCCTTCTGTAGACTCCTTGTGACATCCTCACCACTTGCCTTCCCACCTATTTTTGTGTCATCTGCAAACTTGCCGATAGTCCATACACTTCCCTCATCTAAGTCATTAATATATATTGTAAATAATTGAGGCCCCAGTGGCACTTCTCAGTTTGCCATACTGAAAATGCCCTCCTTATCCCCAAATCTGTCTTCTATTAGTTAGCCAATCCTTTATCCATGCTAATATATTACCCCCTACACCATGGATTCTTATCTTATTTAGTAGCCTTATGTGTGGTACCTTATGGAACGCCTTTTGGAAATCCAAATATATTACATCTAATGGTTCCCTCTGATCTATCTTGCTTGTTACCTCCTCAAAGAATTCTAATAAATTTGTTAGGCATGATTTCCCCTTCATGAAGCCGTGCCGACTCTGCTTGATTAGAGTATGTATTTCTAAATGCTCTGCTATCACATCCTTTATAATAGACCCCAACATTTTCCCAATGACAGATGTTAAGCTAACTGGCCTATAGTTACCCGTTTTTTGTCTCCCCTCCCTTTGTGAATAAAGGTGTTACATTGGCTGTTCTCCAATCCTCTGGGACTTTTCCAGAATCTAAGGATTCTTGGAAGATTACTATCAGTGCATCCACTATCTCTGTAGCTACTTCCTTTAATATCCTAGGATGCAACCCATCAGGTCCGGGGACTTATCAGCCTTTAGCCCCATACGTTTCCCTAATATTTTTTCTCTAGTGATAGTCATTGTATTTATTTCCTTCCCCCTTTTGCCCCTTGATTATTTAATGTTTTTGGAATGCTATTTGTATCTTCTACCATGAAGACTGAAGCAAAGTATGTATTCAACTCCTCTGCCATTTCCTGGTTCCCCATTATTATTTCCCCAACTTCATTCTCTTAAGGGGCCTATGTTCGCTTTGGCCTCTCTCTTCCTTTTTATATATTTAAAGAAGCTCTTACTATCTGTTTTTATATTACTTGCTAGTTTACCCTCAACGTTTATTTTCTCCCTCTTTATTATTTTTTGGTCAGCTTTTGTTGGCTTTTAAAACTTTTCCAATCCTCTGACTTACCACTAATCTTTGCCACATTGTTTTTTCTTTCAATTTGAAACTGTCCTTAACTTCCTTGGTTAACCATGGTTGGTTTATCTCCTTCCTCACTGGGATATATCTTTGTTGAGAGGTCATGAGCTATTTTCTTAAACGTCTGCCATTGTTCATCAACCATCTTTTCTGCTAAACTGCTTTCCCAGTCCACTCCAGCCAACTCTGCCCTCATTCCATTGTAACTATCCTTATTTAAATTTAGCACAGTTGTTTCCGACCCAAGTTTCTCACACTCAAACTGAATGCTAAATTTTACCATATTATGGTCACTGTTTCCTAGGGGATCCTTTACTCTGAGATCATTTATTAAACTTGCCTTATTAACTAGATCCAAAATAGCATGATCCCTGGTTGGATTCACAACATATTGTTCTAGGAAACTGCCCCGAATACACATGAATTCTTGCTCATGTCTACCTCTGCCAATTTGATTTTCCCAGTCTACATGAAGATCAGAGTCACCCATGATTAATGCCTTTTTTACATGCCCTTATTATCTCCTGATTTATTCCTTGTTCCACAGTATAGCTGCTGTCAGGGTACCTATAGACTACTCCCACCAGTGTTGTCTTCTCCTTGTTATTTCTTACCTCCACCCGTGTGGATTCTACATCTTCCGATCCAAGATCCTTTCTTGCTAGCGTACTTATTCCATCTCGTACTAATAAAGCTACCCCACCACCTTTCCTTCCTGCCTGTCCTTTCGAAAAGCCACATACCCCTGAATATTTAGCTTTGATCTCTTTGTAACCATGTCTCCGTAATGTCTATAAGATTCATACCCATTACCCTTTATTTGTGCCGTTAATTCATTCATTTTGTTCCAAATACTACATGCATTTAAATAAAGGGCCATTAATGTTGCCGTTTTACCATTCTTTCCCCCCCCCCCACTTGACCCTATTTGCTGCTGTTTTTTTATGTTTGTACACGCTGTGCCCTCCTGTCACACTCTGGGTATCATTATTAGATGGTTTCAAAAACTTCTTACTTGTCTTATTCTGATTGCAATTATTAGATGTTCAAAAATTGTCAACTTTACACAATGTAATGTTACAGGTAAACTTGCGAGTATTTTTTTTAAATGTAGTGTATTGACCTTGTGCTCTTCTAATGGTGCTCATGACTAACTAGAATTGAATATTTTTTTTCATTTACAAAGTGTCCAATCTACTTTCATGGTCTTCATTTACTTATACAGGTTGGATATCAAGCTGGTAGTAATGGACAGCCCCTTCCTTCACAGTATGTGAATGACCTGGACAGTGCTTTGGTCCCCATAATCCATGGTGGAGCTTGTCAGCTGAGTGAAGGGTCAGTTGTGATGGAGCTCATCTTTTACATCTTGGAGAGCTTTTCTTAGAAACCTGAAAAAGTTTTTCCTTCTCACTGATGGTGTGCTTTGCTCCATGATTAAAAACATTTGCACTTTAAACTGTTGATATGATAATATTGAACTGGTGCTCCATTATTGCTGAATCTACTATGCACCATGGACCATTGTGGTTAATGTAACACAGGTCAGGGTACCTGTCTTTCAACTTTCCATAAAGGGTGGACTTGATCTTTGTTGGACTGATACTGTACTGAAGCATGAAAAATTGAATTTCTGCTACTAGTTTACATTGCCTGGATTGACAGCATATCATTCTTGAGGATTTTTAGACTGGTTTGCAAGTTGAAGTAAAATGAGAACACATCAGAGGTTATAGTGACACTACATCATATGAGGACGGTATAAGAGATGCATTGGTGACACCAATACTCACTGACCTCAATATCACTACTTTCCTTAAACAATCAGCAGTTAATCTATTTGGTTTGTATATAATGTATGTACGTCTGACGTTTTGAAGCACTTAACCTATGCCTTGTATGCCACATAATGGGAACATTGTGGTAATCTCTAGCCATGAAATAAAAGTAATGTATAGTCTAAAAGTAAAAGATCTTTTAATGACTTCCTCAGCCATACTGCATTTGGTATCAGCTGTATTAACTGTATTTGCTGGTGCATGAGCACCTCAGGTAATAACTGTTCAAATAAACAGGGATTAGTGTTTAAAGCCTCCATGGAAGGAAACTGCTTCTATTATGGACAGTCACCCAAGTACAGAAAAGTATCCTTGGTGCTGGCATGAAGCAGAATCTTGGGCAAATGAATTCCTGTAAGTAAATGTAAAATGTGGTTATTTAAAAGCCAAATACTCTGTATATTTGTTTTCTTGCATTTAGAAACATCTGCAATTCAAGAATAGTTAATATAAAGGAAATAAATGTTTCCTTTATTTAAAAAGAATTGTAGCATTGGCTTAAGAATTAGCAAGTAGCTGTTATCTCTTAGTCTAGCCTATTTCCTTCAACTGTATATTACTGTTTGAATGGAAATGTGGTTTTACCTTGCATATAAGAGACAAATATACAGAATCATTGTACATTTAGATGAAATGCTGTTCCATTTCCTTGTTTTTCTATTGGCAGTAGTCAAATGTGCACTTTAGAAACTGATTACAAATAAATGGTTTCCTAATAAAACCTTATTGAATAGTATAATAAGTATTTATCACGTTAAATACACAACAGCAATAAAAATTATTCTTGCATAAATTTGTGACTTTTTTATGTTAACAGTATTCTGTAAAGACTTGGAGTTACTGTTAGTTTTGCAACAGTGCAATGATTTGAGGGAAAAATCCTTATGCCAATAATTAACTTTTAAGAGGTTCCTTACCAAATCAAACTCCACAAAATAGGAATTCCTGTTATTTCAATGGGTAGAGGAAATAACTAACAATATTCTCTTTAAGCAGGGCTTATCATGTTACTATTGTTATGATCTCTGTAAAGGCTGTAACTTCTTTTGAAGTAGACAAAAATCTGAAATCCCAGTTATTTACTAGAACAATAAAACCACAGGATTCTACTGTTTAAAACAATTTTTACTATATAAAAGTCAACAAAGCAAACACTAAATACTATACCACAAACATCCAGAATTAACATGTTAACAGGTAAAGTGTGATCAAATATAAACTATGACTTGGGCACTAAGTAGCAGATATAACTAAGATGGATCTTATTGGCTCAGCCATCCACCCAGATTTTGGTGATCATACTTTCAACCTCTGTCTTTATGATGAATTTCAGCTCCTCTCCCTCTAGGAACTAGTCTGATCCTCAGCAGCACACAACCAATCCGAGTACCACGGCAAGGTCTTCACCAAAAATGGCACATGTCTGCAGAACCTGCTCAACTCGGTCTGGATGGGGTAGATCCACCAATGTTATCTTCAATTAACAGAAACAGCTACAGTAACTATATCTTTCCTTATTCTTAGCTTCTGGATTTGGACCCAGTCTTCATCAGCTTGCTTGTGCTGCACCAATGGACTGTTGTCCCCCATGTGCCACTGCCCGGTACATTCGCTATGGTATCGCAATCAGAGCTGACTAATCAGCACCTATATTCTCATGCAGTATAAATTGTTGTTCTCTTTGAAATTTAGCATTCTTGCATCTGTCCTGATGAGTGCAAGACGTAAAGCTTCAACAACGCCCCCAGCAATACTCGTGTTCTGTATTGTCAAGGAATTACTCATGTGATTTGTTTCTTACCCCGAAGGGCATCAACCATACTATACCTAACATCTTGATGATAGAATTTTCTTAGATTAATCTGTTTGTTTTCTACAAATAATGTGTGCGTATTATTTATAGTTATGGGAATGGAAAAAGTAAACCCCAAAGATGAGTAGTAAGAGTAGGTCAGGGGAAATGATTCAATGTAAGGCTTTTAGAAAATTCTCATTACACAATGTTCCATACGTTACCAATATTTTGTGATTTAATTGCTGAGGTAACAGGTTGATGAGGCTAATGTTGATTTGGTACATATTGACTTCCAGAAGGCATTTGATAAAGTGCCACACAAACAGACTTATGGGCAAACTTATCGCTCATGGAATAAAAGGGACAGTAGTGACATAAATAAAAAATTGGCTGAGTGACACGAAACAGTAGTGATTAATGGATGTTTTCACACTGAAGGAAGGTTTACAGTGGAGTTCCCCAGGCTTTGGTGTTGGGACCCTTGCTCTTCCTCATACAGATAACTGAGACCATGGTGTACAGGGCACAATTTTAACATTTACAGATGGTACAAAACTTGGAAGCACTGTGAACTGCAAGGAGGATAGTGTAGAACTTCAAAAGGACACGGTCAGGTTGTTGGAACGGGCAGACAAGTGGTAGATGAATTTAATGCTGAGACGTGTGAAGCGATGCATTTTGGTGAGAAGAATGCAAAGAGACAATATAAAATAAGGGGTGCCGAGGGACCTGGGTGTATTTGTGCAGTGAGTAGTTAAGATCTGGAATGCACTGCCGAAAGTGTGGTGGAGACAGGTTCAATCTAAGCGTTCAAGAGGAAATTGGATTGTTATCTGAAAAGGAAGACTGTGCAGGGTTTGTTTATAATCCGATTTATTATGCATGCATAAGAAAAGCCATGCCAATTATAAAAGGCATATTCTCAGCTATTAATCTTAATTTACTGTACCAACCTGCTACCTGCCTATCATTTAAGTCCTTAAAACAGTGACACGCCTTAGTTCTGTGCCCATCTGTCCACATCTTCTCAGTGCTAAATGTCCTACCCAAAGATATAAACACTATCCTGTATGCATGAGAGATTATGTTCAATAGTTCATCTTTTGCCAACATCTAGTTTTGTAAGACTGCTGTTAGATGGGTTTCATTCTTACCTATCTGACTGTAGGCAGTGCATCTCCCCCAATGGCTTCTTTTTCCTTCCCAATTACTTGCAGAGCCCCCAAAATCTATCCTTAATCCTCTCTTCCTCATCCACCACTTAGGTGTATCTGCAGGGTTGGATGAGCTTCCAGCTTTTTAAATCTGCAGAATTACCCGTGGTGCCTGTTATGACGTCGTGGATCAAATCCACGAGGGAAACTTGATGACGCGGTCACAACTTTATTTCGAGATGTGTGCCCTGAATTCAGAAGTAATAAAAGTACCATGACTTGAGGTTTTTAGAAAACTAAATTAAATATTTATTAACAAAAAAGATTTCAAGCATATAGTAGTAATCTGTAGACTTTGTATTATAACTCCTAAAACCCCTAATTAATCTGGCTCCCAGTTACACCTTCGTTAAGGCAACAGTAAAAACAAAGATTTAAACAGACCTAGGCAAAGGAACATGATACTTTGAACGTCACTGTGCAGGGTGAGTTTTCTCAGCTTCGGTTCCTGTAGAAAGCAACTTGATGCACAGGCTGGAGGCTTTTCACACTTGTATAAAGGAGATGAGGCGGTGTCAGAGGAGAAGGAATGCTGAGATCTAACATGTTTCTCCCTTTTTAATGCAAATTCCATTGTTCCGATATGTCTTTGGAAATTTATGAAAAGATTTATGAGAAAGATAGTGTTATATTATCAGTAACCTTCTAGCTAGGAGTAACATTCTACTATCTCTTTGAAATTCAAACTATCCCAATTTATCTAAAAATGCAAATTTTCCTCACAGCTCATGTATTTAGCATTTCAAACCTAGCTTCTTTTTGATAACAGCCTCCCGACCAGCTATCTCCAATTCTATTAAATCCCACACATACACAGAGAAACTATCCAAACTCCACTATTAACCTACCTTTACAATAGAGAATTATTATATTTTCATGACAGTCCTACTTCAGTCCCTTTGTTTCTGAAACCCATAAATTCAATATTCCAAACAATCTTTTCCTTTGACTCCAGCCCTATGTAAATCCCATTGTCCTACCACTGGCAACAAAGTTTACAGCTACATAATCCCCACTAATGGTAAGATTGTTTAGGATCTTGCTGGGTTAATGGACTTCATCCTTAAGTTCCTCAATTTCAGCAATCATTTGTTTAAAATAATCACAATTGTTACAGCACAGAAGGCCATTCAGCATTGTCTGTAATAGCTCTCACAAGTAGTGATTTAACTAGTGCCGCTCTGAAAATGGGAGAGTTCTTAGTTAAAATAGTAATTGATTTGAAAACAGTTGAAAGCACAAGTCAGGAGTGTGATGGAATACTTGGCCTGGAAGAATGAAGGTCCAACACTCGAGCAGCTTGTGACACCACCCAGGACAAAGCAGCCTGCTTGATTAACAGCCCATCCACCGCTGACACATAGTGGCAGTAGCGCGTACCATACAAAAGATACACTGCAGCAACTCACCAAGAGTCCTTTGACAGTGTTACGACCAGGTGAGGAGGAATGAGCTGGCTTCCCTTTTATTCAACCCCTCGGTTGCCAGCAACAAAGGTTTGATTAAAATTCTTTGTGTGAATACCTTTTCCCAATCCAAATATATTTACTTTTTAATCCAACCAGGTTCTGTTGAGTCAAAGAGTAAGTTTTAGTTTTAACTTTCATATTTGACTAAAATATGAGTCCAAATATGAATATGTCATTGGCTTGTTTGAGCCGTTAAGTTAGATGATTCTGGTAGAATGCTGTTCTTGTTGGTTTTGCAGTCTGTTGGAGATACTTGAGGTGACCTACTTGTCTCTGCAGGGGTGACTGAGGAGGCTGTCCTGTTTCTTCCTGCTCGTTGTCTGTCTCTGCAGAGGTGAATTAGTTTGGTGTTTCTTATTGCTTCACTCTCAAAACACTGGTCTTCAGCCAGTTTTAACTCATTTTCCTTGTGTATTTCCAGGAGGGGGAAATAGGCAGTCCATATTGCTTTTGCTCAATCTTTTTAACATATTCCAAGATATAGATCGACAGGAGATGGGTTTTTGGATGCCTGATGAGATATAACTGGCTGGGAAAAGAGTTTCCATTGTCTGCACAAATATAGCAGATTGAAGTCCAGCCTTTTGCATTTTCCATGCCTTCATTTCAAGTGTCTCTGTTTGAAGTGGGCTTTGACACATCTTTAGGTGTGAAATTCCATGTTCTCTCAGAAGAGGTATGTCAGATTAAGCCACATAAGAATTTTCCAGAAAGTGGGTCACTTTACAGTATCAGCCATTTGTTGATTAGGGTCTTGTATACAGTTCTTTTCACCTTCCAAACTCTACCACCTAGAACAAGGACAGCAAATAGGAACACCGCCACCTGCAGGTTCTCCTCCAAGCCATGAGGAAAGGTTGGACAGGCTAGGCTTGTATCTGCCAGAGTTTAGAAGAGTGAGAGGTCTTGACAGGGTATTTCCTCTTGTGGGAGAATCTAGAACTAGGGGTCACCCATTAAAGACAGAATTTTTTTCTTGCAGAGGGTTGAGAGACTTTACCTCAATTGCCTTTTGAGGAAGACAATTCCAGATTCTTGATAAGCAAGGGGGTGAAAGGTTATCAGGGGTAAGTAGGAATGTAGAGTTGAGGTTAAGATTAGATCAGCCGCTATGATCTTATTGAATGGCGGAGCAGGCTCAAGAGGCTGAGTGGCCAACTGCTCCTAATTTGTATGTTAAGCCACACGCCATCCTGACTTGGATCTATATCGCTGTTCCTTCACTTATTGCCGGGCCAAAATCCTGGAACTTCCTAACAGCACTGTCCAAGAACCTGCACCAGATGGACTGCAGTGGTTCAAGGTGGGTGGCTCACTGCCACCTTCAAGTGGTAATTAAGGATGGGCAACAAATGTTGACCTTGCCAGCAACACCCACATGTCACAAAAAAAAATCCACATCATGTATTCAGAAACAAGAAAGTTTGGAAAAAGTGAGCTTGCATCAGCTAAGCTCAGTTCAGCAGAAACTTTTAACAAAAGAATGACGTCCACTTATAGCGAATAAAGTATTTTTAAAGTAATGTAGGGAAATGAAATACCTAGTTTGCACACAGTAAAGAAATGAGAAAGTAGAAGGGCCTTAAACATCTTATCCTATAGATGACACCTCTGACACAACAACACTGTGTTGCACTGGAATGTCAGCAGAGATTGCACGCTCAAGTTTCTAAAGTGGGTCCTTAAAGCTATGGATAGATTGAGATTATCAATTTGAACCACAATCATTAGCACTGGAACAGCCTTTTGATGTTTTTTTTTCAATTTATTCATTTATGGGACGTGGGTGTCATTGGTTCTTCCTACCAAAGTGGACAAGTTCACATTTTCCCAAATTGCATCTGTCAAATTTCTGCCCACTTGCCCCTCTATTCCTTTGCAGATGTTCTCCTACATAGCTTTGTCTCATCAGGAAATTTAGCAACCATACACCAAGTTGCAGTATAACTGCACACTTAAATCAGTTATCACTACTTAACTGGCCATATAGATAATTATTAGAGCAACGTTAAAATTTCACTCATTGGTGACAGTTTTGCATAGCTAACAGCAGGTAAAGGAAAAAGATGATCTGAGAAAGTGTGCATGCAAACAAAGTCTAGGGCAGGTTTTTGCAACCACCTCTTACAACTCAAAAATATCTATTTTGGCTTCAGGTTTAGGAACTTTAACATTGTCAGCATTTGATTTTCAGCCCAGTTTACAACTCAAAACACACCACTTCTAAAGAGCATAACACACACAGCCTCTTGACCTCTGGGAAGCTTTCCAAATCTAAGTATTAAAATACAACAAGCTTATGTAACTGGTAAGATAATCTTTAATGAGTTTAAATATAGCAAGTTTACTTATAATTTGTTTTATAATCATGGTTTTTTCTACATTACCTTTAAAGAAACAGGGCAAAGCAAAGTAGTTTGTAGCAGAATCTGCTGATTTGCAATAAAGACATACAGCTTTAAATACACTTTCACATCTTTGGCATTGTATATATAGCATTCCCAATAGCAGCAATTCCTTCTAGAACTGTTCTTTACTGTAGCAGTCACAAAAGAGGTGCATAGATTTTATCATTTGACCTACAAAAAAGAAAAATTCAATGTATTACTGCTTTTGTTGTTAAATCAGTTTTGCCTTCCATTTTTTTGTTACGTATGACGCTGCAACAGCGTTAACTAGAATGCCTGCCAAAATATGTCATAAAACCTCAAGAATCTCACAAACTAGAAAGCAAAGTGTGTTTAAAGAGTCACAATCTAGCATAACAATACAGTAAATTTTCCAAGCAATCAATGGACTCATTCTTGTTTTAGGTACAGAAGTCAGGTTTTCAATGCATACATGCAGGAGAAAAGAAGATAGTGCAACACAAATATGTTTATCTTGTCGGATGTTTTCTAAGAGTTTAGTCATTATGACTTATTGGCTTCAAGAAATAGAACTGTTCTAATGGCTCACGCAGTCTTCTCTGAACTTTACAAACCATGGAGTCCCAGAATTGATTTCCAGCCTGTCTTGAGTTAATCAAATTCAGTCAGAAATGATGCAGAGCTGCTACAATTGGTTGGAGTATTATATTAGAAAAACAAGGACAGAATAAATAAATTCACGGAGCTGAATTCTTTCTCCTGATCATTACACGACTATCTCTAGTGGATGGTGGGCAAACACAATCAAGCTTGCCACGATGTCCTCCATAATTAAGTCCAGCATTTGTTGCTCATCTCTAATTGTCCTCAAAATGAGTGGTTTGCTAGGCCATTTCAGAGGGTAGTTGAGAGTCAACCATATTGCTGTGGTCTGGAGTCCAGAGAAGGATGGCTATTTCCTTCTCTAAAGGACATTAGTGAACCAGATGGGTTTTTACAACAATCGATGATAGTTTCATAGTCACCACTACTGAGACTAGCTTTCTATTCCAAATTTATTAATTGAATTTAAATTCCATCTGCTGCCATAGTGGGATTCAAACCCATGTCTCCAGGGCATTAGCCTGGCCTTTTGGATTACTAGTTTAGTGACATTACCATTAAGCCACCATCTCCTCCTAAGTATGCAGTTATTAATGTGCAAATCGACCAGCACTTTCACATGACTAAGTGATGTACAATGATTTGCAAATCACGAACTTGCTGGCTGATTTATGCTGCTCCGCTGCTCAGTTCACAAATATTGCAAACTGCCTCTGGCTTCCTGTTATTTTTAAGGACAGTGCTGAATTTGCACATAATCACGTATCAAACTCGTCACAGTGAGTTAACGGCTGGTAACTAACAGCCAGTGTTTTTTTTTAAACAATATGATCATCATTAATGCAATGCCAATCAATCTCTTTAGTCCAAAAATGAACAATGCAAGTCTTGCATTCCTTCAGGTTGTAAATTGTTCTTGGGAGATGTTAAAATGTCAAATTTAAAAATAATTCCTTTTGATTTCCCCATCCCTCCCCCTCACACAATGCAATCTTTCTTACCCTATTTCTCTCTGCATCTGATACATGTCCAATTCACCCTCCTTCTCAAGGAGATAGACTATTGGGGTCTTGCCATTCACTGAGGCCCAAGATGCCCTATTGCCCTCTCCATCATTACTAGATCTTACTACCGTCAAGTTACTGTGGGGAAAAAATATTTGAGCTCAACTGTACAGAATAAAATCTAACTAACAGGATATGTCACAAGCTGCAAAGCTCCTGCCAAATCTTTCCAAAGTTGAACAGGGCTCTCTAAACAAACCACATCCAGGTCATGTATGATCGTGGGTGCACTGGTTGTAATCTTCCGAAATCCCAGCAGATTGGAAAAGCCCAAATACAACATCTCTGTTCAAGGAGGAAACTATGGTCCAGTTAGTCTAACGTTTGTCATTTGCAAAATGCTAGAATCCATTATTAAAGAGGTGTTGGCAGAATATTTAGAAAATCATAATACAATCAGGTAGAGTCAACATGGTTTTAGGAAATCATGTTTGATAAATTTATGAGTTCTTTGAGGATGTAACAAGCAGAGTGGATGGTGTGGGGGGGAAACCAGTAAATGTTGTGTATTTGGATTTCCAAAAGGGATTTGATAAGGTGCCACATAAAAGGTTACTACACAAGATAAGAGTTCATGGTGTTAGCGATGATTTATTAGCATGGATAGTGGACTGGCTAATTAACAGGAAACAGAGTTGGGATAAATGGGTCATTTTCAGGATGGCAAACTGTTATCAGTGGAGTGCTGGAGCCTCAACTACATTCAATCTATATTAATGACTTGGATGAAGGAACCAACTATATCGTAGCCAAATTTACCAGTGATAAAAAAGATAGGTAGGAAAGCAAGGTGATAGTTTTGGGGAAGAAAACAGTTAGAAACATAGAAACCAGGAGCAGGCCATTCAGTCCTTCAAGCCTGCTCCTGCTTTTTCCCCATACCCTTTGATCCCTTTCGCCGCAAGGGCTATATCTAACTCCTCCTTGAAAGCTTACAATGTTTTAGTCTCAACTATTTGAAGAAATTTCTCCTCATCTCAGTCCTAAATGGTCTACCCCATATCCTCACACTGACCCCTGGTTCTGGACTCCCCCACCATTGGGAACATCCTTCCTCAGATAAGGAGACCAAAACTGCACACAATATTCCAGGTGTGGCCTCACCAAGGCCCTGTACAATTGCAGCAAGACATCCCTGTTCCTGCACTCAAATCCTCTGGCTATTAAGGCCAACATACCATTTGCCTACTTCACTGTCTGCTGCACCTGCATGCTTACCTTCAGCGACTGGTGTTTGAGGACACCCAGGTCTCGTTGCACATTTCCCTCTCTCAATTTATAGCCATTCAGATAACCTCACATTTATCCACATTATACTGCATCTGCCATGCATTTGCCCACTCACTCAGCTTGTCCAAATCACAGTGAAGCATCTCTGCATCCTCTCAGCTCACCCTCCCACCCAGCTTTGTGCATCTGCAGATTTGGAGATATTACATTTAATTCCCTCATCTAAATCATTAATATATATTGTGAATAATTGGGGTCCCAGCACCGATGCCTGTGGTACCCCACTAGTCACTGCCTGCCATTCGGAAAAAGACCCGTTTATTCCTACTCTTTATTTCCTGTCTGCCAACCAGTTTTCTATCCATCTCAATACACTATCCCCAATCCCATGTGCTTTAATTTTACACGCCAATCTCTTATGTGGGACTTTGTCGAAAGCCTTCTGAAAGTCCAAATAAACCACGTCCACTGGCTCCCCTTCATCAACTCTACTAGTTACATCCTCGAAAAATTCCAGTAGATTTGTGAAGCATGATTTCCCTTTCATAAATCCATGCTGACTCTGTCCAATTCTGCCACTCTGTTCTACGTGCTCAGCTATTAAATCTTTTATAATGGACTCTAGAATTTTCCCCAGGCTGACTGGTCTATAATTCCCTGTTTTCCCTCTGCCTCCCCTTTTAAATAGTGGTGTTACATTAGCTACCCTCCAATCTGTAGGAACTGTTCCAGAGTCTATAGAATCTCGGAAGATGACCACTAATGCATCCACTATTTCTAGGGCCACTTTCTTAAGTACTCTGGTATGTAGATTATCAGGCCCTGGGGATTTATCAACCTTCAATCCCATCAATTTCCCTAACACCATTAAATGAGTTCAATTAGTAGTTAACAACCTAAGTACCCGTTTAGTTGTATAAGAAAGATAACAGGTGAGACAAGTTTTGTCTGTGGAGAGTTTTATGACCAGTAATAAAACTCTGAAGGAGTCTGTCTTGGTTTCAGTCTTCATTTCCAAACAACTATTGAACTTAACAGTGGTAGCAGAGAATGGACGCTGCTTGTAAGTAAAAAGACTGGAAACTAAGCTTTCTTCAGACAAAAGACTGTATTTGGAGTTAAAGAGCAGAGTGGTTTGGAGTCACTCACAAATGGCTGAATCAAAATGTAGAGTTTCAGGTATGATTACCCACCGATGTTTTCGGAGAGTGAACCCTATGAGTAATAGAAGAATGAAGTAACTGTGGACACTGGTTACGTCCTTGCCAAAGAAGAAACAGGGAATGGCCTTGGCACTCTCATTACCATACAAAAGCAAAGTAAGATGCAAAGTATTTTCGGAGTTGGATCCTGAGCATTTGGACACAGACGAAGGTTTGGAAATATTATTAGATTTTATGGATAAGATCTATCAAAATGATGATTTAAGTGCTTACAAAGCATGGTCAGATTTTGACAAATTTAGAAAGTTGGAGGGGAGTTCCACTGAAGATTACATAATGGAATTCAGTAAACTATATGCAAGATTGCAAAAGTTCTGTCTAGAAATTCCCCAATCAGTGTTGGCATTTAAGTTACTAGACTGTGCCAGAACATCGAATATGGACAGGCTTCTAGTTCTTACGGGAGTTAAATTTGCAGAAAGACACACATTGCTAGGACAGATGTCAGAAACTCAAAAAAAAAATTCCTCGGAAAACTTTTCTTTCCGGCAGCATTCATGGCACAAGTGAGCCATTTGGCAGTAAGACAGAAAATTGAGGATACGATGTTAACGGGATGGCGAGATCATCTAGAAATAGGACGCAGACGTCATTACGAAAGGAAATTTGTAACCAGAAACACCTTTGACAATTATGGCAGGAGAAAAGAATTGGGGAATTACAACAAAAAGATGAACCGCAGAAATGCCCAGGGTGTGGTCAATTGGTGTTTTAAATATGAGTCAAAATACCATTATGCAATGAACTGTCCTAAACGATATAATGTGTTCGAAATTAAACATGGGACAGAAGACTCAGATGATGATGATGGTAATATTGACTAAAGAGAGGGCATTTTATTAATTACAAGAAGTTTCACCCCAGTGACGAATGTCTTGGTTATAGAGTCCTTCAACTGTGCAGTGCTAGATAGCTGATGCATGTCTGCAGTCTGTGAAATAGATTTGTTAAAATGCTACCTGGACTCCTTAAATAACAAGGATCGGAATAAGGTTAAAGAATTTGAGAGTTCCACCAGTTTTAGATTTGGAGATGATAATACCCTAAAATCCTTAAAAAGGTAGTGATTCCCTGTAAGATAGCTAGAGTCAATCATTTCATCAGCACGGACAGTGTGTCTAGTGAAATACCATTACTGATGAGCAGGGCATCGATGAAGAAAGCACAAATGAAGCTGGACATGAAAAATGACAAGGCCATCATATTTGGAAAAAATGTGGATTTACAATTTACGTAATCTGGACACTACCGTATTCCTGTAATGAAACCTAACTTTTCTACTAAGGAGACTAAAGAAGTGTTATTGGCGTCAGGGAATAGGAATTCAGAAGACAAAAAACTGCTCATGTTAAAATTGCATTGGCAGTTTGCGCACCCTTCTTCACAAAGATTAAAAATTTTGCGAAGGGATGCAGAAATAAGGGATGGAGAGTACACTAAACTTATGGAGGAGATAAGCAATATATGTAAGAAATACAGAAGGAAACAGTCACGGAGATAGTGAGTCGACCCTAAGTGAGGGATTTCATTGAAGTTGTGGCGATGGATTTAAAGGTGTGGGATGAAGAAAAGAACATTTTTTTTTAAACATTTCGTAGATTTGGCAACAAGGTTTAGCCAGTCGACAATCATACACAGTAAAGAAAAAATAATTGTGAATCAGGTAATGGAAAAGTGGATAGGGACTGGATTGGGACCACCAGCAAAATTCTTCACTGATAATGGGGGGGAATTTGCAAACAATGAGGTTCGGGATATGTGCGAAAACATGAATATAATAATTATGAATACAGCCATTTTAGTAATGGAGTGTGTGGAAGGAATCACACGGTGATAGATGAGATGCTTCGTAAAATATTGATAGGTAGACCAAGCTGTAAATTATCAGCTCTAGCATGGGTTGTCCATGCCAAGAATTCACTGCAGATGGTTGGGGGTTATAGTCCATATTAATTGGTTTTTGTCAGAAACCCAAAAAATTCCTTCAGTCCTGAGTGATCATTTCCCAGCTTGGGAGGGAACTACGATTAGCTCTACTTTTTCTGAGCATTTAAATGCACTACACGCAGATAGAAGAGAGTCACTTAAAGCTGAAGTTTCAGAAAGAATTCGGCAAGCTGTAAAGTGCACTGTATGACCATCAGAAACTATTTTTAATCAGGGAGACATGGTATACTATAAAAGAGGACTTAATGAGTGGAAAGGTTATAGATAAAGAGGTAAAACAGTCGTTTTACACCATGGGAACTAGACTATTCGGGTACACTCATCGAGGTTAGTTAGTGTGGATTACAAATTTGTGGGTCCGGAAAGGGTTGTGGGAAGGGACGAGGAACCATGTACTTCTCATATCCATATGCTGCATGATTGCGAGGACCAGGTAGCTGAGGTTGACAGGGTATCTGAAGATGGACACACTGATTTGGACGAACAAGATGAGGCGATTTGTCCCAGAGGACAACTGCTGAAAGCTGGCACTAAAGTTAAATACTTGCCAGAAGGGGCCGGTCATTGGCAGGATGCGACGATCGTAGGTAGAGCAGGGAACTGGTTAAATATACGAGATAAAGGACACAAGGTTAGGCCTATGGACTGGGAACATGAAGTGCCAAAACAGAGGCATGGAAACGCAGTATCAGTTCAGACAGTGGGTTCCGGAGTGAACATGCCTCTCGGAAGAGATCGCAAACAGACGAAAGAACATCTACTAAAAGGGAGAGGAAGATCAAACAGTAACAGTCCAGAGTGTGATGGAGGGCTTAGCTTAACAAGGTCAAGGAGTATGGCACAGACTGGTAATGCTACAAGGAGAAGCCCATGTGATAGAGAAGTCTTAGTAGCTTCAAACAAATTAGATGATAAATTAATAAAGGATGCCAAACAGCAAAAGCTAAAGAATTTGGGGTATACACAGATGTGCCAGATAGGGGACAACCAGCTGTGTCTCATAGATGGATATGCACGGAAAAGGTGTTTCCTGATGGGACTTTTAAAGCTAAAGCCAGGCTAGTGTCATGAGGGTTTGAAGAAAAATTTGGTGACCAGGATATAAGAGTAGATTCACCTACAGCAGGAAAAGTTATTCTGAAGATTTTTTTTGGCTCTGTTAGCTACAAATGCTTGGGAATGTAAGCCCATTGACAATAAAGCTGCCTTTTTGCAGGGGCATCAATTTCAAAGGGAAGTTTTTCTCTGTACACTGAAAGAGGTGTCAAACGCAGAAGGGACACTCTGGAAGCTGAATAAGTGCGTATATGGTTTAAATGACGCCTCCAGGGTTTGCTATTTCTCAATGAGGTCAGTTTTGTTAAAGTTGGGCTGGCTTCAGTTGGAAGCAGACCCGGCAATGTTTTACTGGCACCATGGAGGGAAACTTGCAGGCATCGTTATGATGCACGTAGATGATTTTTTGTGGGGTGGTAGTAGCGAATTTGAAACGGTTGTCATTAATGGGCTCAGAATGGAGTTTAAAATTGGAAGTCAGGCTTCTGACGTGTTTAAATACATTGGATTAGAAATCATAGAGTGGATCACACGTCCTTTTACATCAGCAATCCTACTTGGAGAACGTCAATTATTTTGCAATCAGTCGTGGTAGGGTCTCCCAGGAAGATACAATGGCTTCTGAAATGGAAAAATAGGAACTCAAAAGTATTATTGGGCAACTCAATCAGTTAGGCAAACAAACAAGGCTGGATGTCAGTTTTGACGTTTTGGAACTGAGCACTAAAATGAATGATCCCACAGTTGAAGAAAATTATTCGAGCAAACAAAACACTGACAAAATTAAAAATGGAGCAGTGTGCTTTGAAATTCCCATCTTTGGGTGATCTTGGAAAAATGAAACTGATTGTGTTTAGTGATGCGTCTTACGTGATGGATTTTTGAGGGCGGGATGATTTATAATATTTCTCATTTGGGGGGTGGGGGGAGAGAAGGTAAATGTTGCCCTTTGGCATCTAAAAAGATATGAAGAGTTGTAAAAAGTATGTTAGCAGCAGAGACTCTTGCCCTTGTTGAGGCGGCAGATACGGCATTCTTATATCAAAGATGCTGGCAGAAATTTTAAATGGGAAAGGGTATTCAGGAACAGTACCAATCGAATGTCTTACAGACAATGTCATTTTGGGAAAATGTTCTATGAAGTGCGTTAATGAAAAGAGATTGCGAATTGATATTGCAAGCTTAAAACAGATGCCAAGATCAAATGGATTGATAGCAGCTACCAATTATCTGACTGCATCACCAAAAGAGGAGCGAGCTCCAAGAGATCCTCAAAGAGGGATGTCTTTTTCTTTAACACAACAAAAATGGAACACTCCTTTAGTGTGGACATATCTATACATGTGTACTTGTTTTAAGGAGGGGGAATAAGGTGAATTTAGTGAATGAAAAATATATATTGATGTTTATAATTTTTGTGATTATATAAACTTAAGGATTACTTTCTTTTAAGAAGAGTGAGATCTGTTGGGGAAGGAAACAGTTAAAGGAGTTCAATTGCTAATTATTAGTTAACAATCTAAGTATCCATTTGGTTGTATAAAAGGGATAGCAAGAGACACAAATTTTGTCTGTGGAGAGTTTTATGACCAGTAATGAAACTATCTGAAGGGGTGTGTCTTGATTTTGGTCTTCATTTCCAGACAACTATTAGAGCCTAATAGTTGTAGCAGAGGATACAAAGATAGATTGATCAAAGGAGTGGGCAAAAATTTGGCAGATGGAATTTAATGTGGGAAAATGTGAGGTTGCCAATTTGACAGAAAGAATAGTAAAGCAGAATATATTTAAATGGAGAGAGACTGCAGAATGCTGCTGTACAAAGGAGTCTGGGTGTCTTTGCATGTGAATCACAGTCAGCATGCAGGTATAGTAAGTAATTAAGAATGCAAATGAAATTTTGGTCATTATTGCGAGGGGAAGAGAGTATAAAAGCAGGGAATTCTTGCTACCAATGTACAGGGCATTGGTGAGACCACACCTAGAGAAATGTGTACAGTTTTGGTCACCTTACTTAAGGAAGGTCATGTCTGCATTGGAAACAGTTCAGAGAAGATTCACTACACTGATTCCTGGAAAGAGGGGTTTGTCTTATGAGGAACGGTGAGTAAGTTGGGCCTATACTCATTGGAGTTTAGAAGAATGATAGGTGATCTTATTGAAACATTTAAGATTCTGAAGGGTCTAGACAGGATAGCTGCTGAGTGGATGTTCCCCTTGTGGGAGAATCTAGAACTGGGGTCACAGTTTCAAAATAAACATCTCTCATTTAAGATGATGATGAGGAGGAGTTTCATCTCTGAGGGTCGTTAGTTTTTGGAATTCTCTTTTCCAGAGAGCAGTAAGGGCTAGCTCATTGAATATATTCAAGGCTGAGTCAGACATACTTTTGATTGACAAGAGTCAAGGGTTATGGGGGGCAAGTAAGTGGGGCTGAGGCCGCAATCAGACCAGCCTCAATCTTATTGAGTGATGGAGCAGGCTCAGAGCCAAATGGCCTACTCCTGCTCCTATTTCTCACGTTATGATAATGTTATAATCCAGCTTTAATTCACACGTGAAACAATTTTGATCCAATAAAGCACCACTTTAAAACAGCTCCTCTCCAAACTTAAATTCAAAGCTCAACATCTATCTTACAACACATCATCTAAAATATACCAGTTAATAAAGACCTGTGACAGACTAGTACAACTGAGCAGTGAGTTGCATGTTCGATTAAACAACTCACTGGAGGAGGCTCCATAAATATCCCCATCCTCAATGGTGGGGGAGCCCAGCACATCTGTGCAAAAGACAAGGCTGAAGCATTTGCTACAATCTTCAGCCAGAAGTGCTGAGATGATGATCCATCCCAGCCTCCTCCAGAAGTCCCCAGCATCATTGATGCCAGTCTTCAGCCAATTTGATTCACTCCACATATCATCAAGAAACGGCTGAAGGCACTGGATACTGCAAAGGTTATGGGCCCGACAATAGTACTGAAGACTTGTGCTCCTGAACTTGCCGCACCCCTAGCTAAGCTGTTCCAGTACAGCCACAACACTGGTAGCTACCAGACTATGTGGAAAATTATCCAGGTATGAGCTGTACACAAAAAGCAGGACAAATGCAACCCAGCCAATTACCGCCCAATCAGTCTGCTCTCGATCATCAGTAAAGTAATGGAAGGGGTCAACAACAGTGCCATCAAGCGGCACTTGCTTAGCAATAACCTGCTCACTGATACCCAGTTTGGGTTCTGCCAAGGCTACTCAGCTCCTGACCTCATTACCTTGGTTCAAACATGGACAAAAGAGCTGAACTCCAGAAGTGAGCTGAGAGTGACTGCCCTTGACATCAAGGCCGCATTTGACTGAGTGAGGCATCAAGGAGCCCTAGCAAAATCAGGGGGAAAACTCTCCATTGGTTGGAGTCATACCTAGCAGAAAATAAGATGGTTGTGGTTGTTGGAGGTCAGTCATCTCAGCTCCAGGACATCACTGCAGGAATTCCACAGGGTAATGCCCTCGGCCCAACCATCTTCAGCTGCTTCATCAATGACTTTCCTTCCATCATAAGGTCAGAGGTGGGGATGTTCGCTGATGATTGCACAATGTTCAGCACCATTCGTGACTCCTCAGATACTGAAGCAGTCCATGTCCAAATGCAGCAAGACCTGGATAATATCCAAGCTTAGGCTGACAAGTGGCAAGTAACATTTGCGCCACACAAGTGTCAGGCAGTGACCATCTCCAACGAGAGAATCTAACCATCACCCCATGACATTCAATGGCATTACCATCACTGAATCCCCAACTATCAACATCCTGGGGGTTTCCATTGATCAAAAACTGAACTGGATTAGCCATATAAATACTGTGGCTACTAGAGCAAGTCAGAGGGTAGGAATCCTGTGACGAGTAAGTCACCTCCTGACTCCCCAGAGCCTGTCCAGCATCTACAAGGCACAAGTCAGACACAAAGTGTGATGGAATACTCTCCACTTGCCTGGATGAGTGCAGCTCCAACAACACTCATGAAAGCTTGACACCTTCCAAGACAAAGCAGCCCGCTTGATTGGCACCACATCCACAAACATTCACTTCCTCCACTACTGATGCACAGTAGCATCAGTGTGTACCATCTACAAGATGCACTGTAGGAATTCACCAAGCCTCCTTAGACAGCACTAACCCACGACCACTAACTTCTAGAAGGATAAGGGCAGCAGTTACATGGGAACACCACCACCTGGAAGTTCCCCTCCAAGCCACTCACCATCCTGACTTAGAAATATCGCCCATTCCTTCACTGTCGCTGGGTGAAAGTCCTGGAACTCCCTAACAGCACTGTGGATGTACCTACACCACATGGACTGCATGGTTCAAGGAGGCAGCTCACTACCACCTTCTCAAGAACAACTAGCGAAGGACAATAAATGCTAGCCCAGCCAGCAAAGCCCACATTCCGTAAATGAATAAAAAAAGATCCCCCATCCTGCTGAGCTCTTGAACCTTAGTGCCTCAGCCCAGAACCACAGCTAAGTAGGAAATCAAAAACAAACAACAACATACCTGGCATAGTTCAAGTGGTTACTTCAGTCCTGTGCCCTAGGTAAACAATAAAGGTCACATGATTAATATCCTTAAGTGTTTGGAAGAGGTAGATTCCAGTTACTCTTTTCCCTCCCCACCAATTCCCAGAGTAAAAACATAAAATACTGGAAACACTCAGCAGATCTGGCAGCATCTGTGGAGTGAGAAAACAGCTAACATTTCAGGTGGTGAGCTTTCAGTTAACTCTGTTTTTATCTCCACAGATGCTGCCAGACCGGAGTATTTCCAGCATTTTCTGGTTAGTGTATAAACTGCTTCATGCTGCTTTCCCTCAATGATTGACGCCTCAAAATTACAAAAAAAGAATGTAAATTGGGGAGAAAAAAATTCCATAGACCATATCCATTGCAAGTTTAATTTAAAATATATATCTACCACCATATGGAGTAAGTTTATCTGCAAATGTTCTCACCTAGTGGCTGGATCAAGGATCAGCCATTTTTCTGTATTAATTTGCAAATCTTGTCCACTAAGAGGTTCTCTGATCTGAACTTTCAGTTCTAATCGACCACCAGTAGATTTTCTGCCATCAAAAATCTAAGGTAAGGAAAACAAATGAGTTTCAAACAATCCTGGAAAAATCTTCTGCAAAACCTCTATGCAACTTTTTAAAAAAGATTGCAACAGCAGTATGTGACAGCCAACACAAAGCTGTTTTGTCAAGTCTCATGCTACAAGTGAAATGTAGAATTTATAGCTTGTGAAACATGATCAAACTTAAACAATGGTGTTCTATAATGTCAATTCAAAAATGGCATCGACTTCGTATGAAAGTAATGAGAGTAAAAACACAATTTAAATCTCTCTAGCTCCAAGTGTACTCAAAATACAGTCTTCAGTCAAATCACAGAAAGTAAATAATCAACTCACCAAGCACTACTAGAGTAGCTGTAGACAGTAGAAGCATTACCTGCAGTTAGCCTCCAGACTCATCTACAACCCCAGCCAATTAATATCACTCACTCAATACCACACTGAACACATATTGCTATGAATAAGTCAACAAATTTGACCAAAGAATGATTGTAATTAAAAAAGTAAACACAGCCTTCTCTGTGCCACAAGATTATAATTCAGTTAGAGTGGGCTTCTATTTTTTAAAAAAGCTGACGCATTGGACAATACTGGCAACTTTATCTTTTCTCAACAACCTGTATTTGTATAGTGCCTCTAACATAGTAAAACATCCTAAGATACCTCACAGGAACTTTATCAACTACATGTGATACAGAGCCACATGAGGAGATATAAGATTGCCTAAAAGCTTGGTCAAAGGGGTTGGTTTTAAGGAGCGTCTTAAGAGGAAAGAGAGACAGACAGGTTAAGGGACAGAAATCCAGAGCTAAGGGCCTTAGCAACTGAAGATATGGTCACCAGGGGTGGAGCAATTAAAATCAGGGATGTTTAAGCAGTCAGAATTAGAGGAGTACAGATATCTCAGGGGGTTGTCGGGCTAGAGGAGATTATAGAGATAGGGATAGGTCCGGCCATGAAAGAATTTGAAAACAAGGATGAGAACTTTAAAATTAAGGCACTGTTTAGCTGGGAGCCAGTGTAGGTCAGCAAACACTGGGGTGGTATGTGAATAGGACTTGGTGTGAGTCATGATACAGAATAGAGAGTTTTGGATGATCTCAAGTTTGAGAGGAAAAAATGGGAAACTGGCTTGGATTGTGTTGGAACAAGTTAGGTCACAAAAGCATGGATGAGATATTCAAGCAGATATTGAGATATTGAGGCAGGGGCATCAAGGAGTGAAGCGGTGATGCAAAACAGTGGTCTTAATCATGTTCTCGTGTGGTCGGAAGATCATCTCAGAGTCAAATCTGACACTAATGCTGTGAACCATCTGGTTCAGCCTCAGAAAGTAGCTAGGGAGAGGGATGGAGTTTGTGACAGGGTGTCAAAGACAATGGTTTCGGTCTTCCCAATATTTAGTTGAAGGAAATTTTTCTTTATCCAGTACTGGATGTTGGACAAGCAGTTTGACAATTTAGAGATAGTGTAGGGGTTTAGAGAGCTGGTGGCGAGGTATGTCATCAATTTACGTGTCATTAATATACAAGTGGAAACTGACGCCTTGTTTTTAGACGCTGTCACTGAGGGGCAGCATGTAGATGAGAAATGTCGGGGTGTGGTCAAGGATAAATGTTTGGGGCACACCAGAGGTAATGGTGTGGAAGCAGGATGAGAAGCCATTGCAAGTGATTCTCCAGCTACAAGTGGATAGATAAAAATGGAACCAGGTGAATGCAGTCTCAACCAGCAGGACAACTTTGGAGGAAGATGGTTTGGTCAAACAAGTCGAAGGCTGTGGGGAGGTTGATAAGGACGATAAGGGATAGTTTACCTTTGTCATAATCATATAGGATGTCATTTGTCACTTTGATACAAGTCAAGGACAGAAGGGTCAAGGGTTGTTTTTTTTTTAAGTAGAGGAGTGGCAAGAGATTTGAAGGAGGAGGAGGCAGTATTTGAGGAAAAAGAACCATTAAAAATAGCAGCTAACATGAGAGGAAGATAAGTTGTGTGGTCAGCAGTTTAATAGCAATGGGGACAAGGTAGCAGGAGGTGGGTCTCATGAACAAGATAAGTTTGGAGGGGAACAAGGAGAGATTGAAAAGAAACTAGAGAAATATGTATGTTCAGGACTAGTGCAGGGTGTAACCTGAGAGGAAGTTTGGCCCAGGAGAGAGTGACCAACTATCCCTTATTTTATTGCATTATCCCATAATTGAGTCCACTGTCCTACGTCGCATGCTTCTGGGACGCTGTTGTTAAATGTGATTTGGGCCTTTAAATCTCAGGCATGCAGAGTAGCCACTCTCCTGCCATTTTCGCCCTCTCGCAACACCACTCCCCTCCCCAGACCAGCTCTAACGGACCCCATGCCAGAGTGCTTTGTATTTTTCTCTAGGAGAGTTGGTCACCCTGGGCTAGGGGAAGGGAGGGAAAGCAATAGAGGCAGCTGATTGGGTGGTCTCATTCTCAGGGACAAAGAAGTCATGATCCCCTTTCACTTGTTGGAGGTGAGGCTGGAGGAGAAAGGGGAGAAGGGTTTAAGATGACAATCTGCAGCAGAAAAAAGCAGCTGGGGTCCTTGCATGCTAAGCTGATCCAGGAATAGTAAGCACGAGTGGGATCCGATATTGCTGTATGTCGTCCAGCCAGATCTGGAGTGAATGGCTAAACTAGCTGTCCATCATATCCATTCATCTCTGTATCCTTTGGACTTAAGGGAATGGAGGTACTGGGGGAACAGCTGAGGTGAGAGTGTGTATTGGAGTAATGGCTTTATTGCGGACTAGGCATGGAAGGAGTTGGTGAGGATGTGGTGGAGCAGATAACTACAGAAATGTCAAGGTGAACAAGAGGTCCAAAGGCTGGACAGTTGGATTTTGAAAGAGAAATGGAAACTCATCTGCCATGTGGAAGGATACAAATCACATCTTTAAATTTTTTTAAAAATTCTCTAACCTACAGTCTCTCCATTTAAAATGCTCATAATGATGGAAGTTACTCTGCTAACATTGCAGATAAAGAGCAGTGAGGTTTTCCTTTATGTAATTCTGTAGATCGTTAAGGATCAGTTCAAATATTAAGTTAGTAAAGTTCTGCCAAACACCTTCTAAAAATAGCCAATAATTGCCACATTTTATGATACAGGACATTACAATGGGACTTCGACATGCTGTTCAACCACATGTATTACATTGTAATATGAATCTATGAATGCTATGACAGAAAAAGCAATTTTCATACAACAGGCGGTGGTAATTTTTTTTCTTTCACAGGATGTGAGCATCGCTGTCTAGGCCAGCGTTTATTGCCCATCCCTAATTGCCCTTAAGGAGGTGGTGGTGAGCCGCCTTCTTGAACCGCTGCAGTCCATGTGGTGTAGGAACCCCCACAGTGCCGTTAGGGAGTTCCATGATTTTGACCCAGCAACAGTGAAGGAACAGTGATATAGTTCCAAGTGAGGATGGTATGGGGCTTGGAGGGGAACTTGTAGGTGGTGGTGTTCCTATGCATCTGCTGCTCTTGTCCTTCTAGGTGGTGGAAGTCATGGGTTTGGAAGGGGCTGTCAAAGGAGCCTTGGCAGTACATCTTGTAGATGGTACATGCTTCTGCCATTGAGTCAGTGGTGGAGAGGGTGAATGTTGAAGGTGGTGGATGGGGTGCTAATCAAGTTGGCTGCTTTGTCCTGAATGGTGTTGAGCTTCTTGAGTATTGGAGCTGCATTCATCCAGGCAAGTGGAGAGTTTTCCATCACACTCCTGATTTATGCCTAGTAGATGGTGGACAGGTTTTGGGGAGTCAGGAGATGAGTTACTCTCCACAATTACGCTCCATAGCCTCTAACCTGCTCTTGTAGCCACAGTATTTATATAGCTGGTCCAGTTCAATTTCTGGTCAATGGTGGGGGATTCAGCAATGGTAATGCCATTGAATATCAAGGGGAGATGGTTGGAGTCGCCATTGTTGGAGATGGTGATTGCTTGGCACTTATGTGGCGCTAATGTTACTTTACACTTTATCAGCCCAAGCCTGAATGTTGTCCAGGTCTTGCTGCATATGGGCACAGACTGCTTCCGTATCAGAGGAGTCGCAAATGGTGAACACTGCACAATCAGCAAACATTCCCACTTCTGATCTTATGATAGAGGGAAGGTCATGGATAAAGCCTCTAAAGATGGTTGGGCCTAGGACACTACCTTGAGGAACTCGTGTATTGGTTTCCTGGGACTGAAATGATTGACCTCCAACAACCACAACCATTTTCCTTTGTGCTAGGTATGACTCCAACCAGTGGAGAGTTCTCCCCACCCCACCCTGCCACCTCCGATTCACATTGACTAGTTTTGCTAGGGCTCCTTGATGCAATTAAACTTAAAACAATAAAAGCAGAACAATGGGCAGGATTTTTTGGATGACAGCCTTTCCCATCCCACCAGTTGAAGAACTAGTGGAGAACTCATCCTTGGTAATCACAGCAGTCCCACAGTTGTTTACCATTCTGAGGATAGTTTATTGGCTGAGACGGGGCCTCTGCCCCTCACTGACTGGAAGACCAACCTCAGAGAGCTACTGGCTGATCAGACTGGCCTGCAGCTCCTTAGTCCCAGCAGCACCAGTGGCCAGGACTGGGACTACAATCAATCTTCAGATTCTAAGTCTCAGACTCCAGGACTAGTTAAGCACGAGGGGTCCCATGGTGGAGAGCGGTGGTTAGTCCCGATGAGGTTTGGGGGTCTTGAAGGAGCAGCTGTGGGGGGAACGAGCACCCATGGGGGCTGCCCTTGGGGGAGGGGATGGCACGAGGTGGAAAGGGGGCCCTCGAGGGATGCACTCTGTACCCCACTTCACACCTTAGGCTTGAGCTAGGCCTGACCTGTCAGGTTTCTCCCACCCTGAACCCCTCCTGCCAGCCTAAAAAATGAGGCTGCGGCAGGCCCTAGAATTTGCCCACCCCACGTAAAATTGTGAACAGGTCAGGAAAACCACCCAGGGAATTTAACAGCCCCCACCGCACCCCCCCCCCCAACCCAGGGAATTTTACAGCCCCCACCGCCCCCCCTGGACTGCAAACCTGTCAACAGGAGACTTTACAATTCTGCTCAATACCAGTTACTGCAACTAGTTGAAGGGTGTATAGCGACTAAATACTAGAATGGCACAGCTCTGAGTAATTTGGAAGTGAAAAGTCTCAAGTTCACCTTTCCAATTTGTGTTGAGTTAACTGATTTAAGTCAACTGATAGCGGAGACACTTCAGTTAGCTTCAGCATTCATAGGACAGGAATGAGAAAAGTCATCCTGGGTCCCTGCTCGATTGCTATCCCATGAACTCTGCTAGGAAATGCTTGTGCACGAGTGCCAGGTGACGAAGAGAGCAGGGTTGGCCGGAATGCTCATTGTGGTTGAATTGTAGAACGGCCACATGGTCAGGTACCAAATAACTGCCAGCATTAATGGAGCTCTCTGGCAAGAGTTGTTGCTTTCTCCCTTTTTTAAACTGGATGTATATGATAAATGACACACAGTATATGCAATACTGCTAAAAATAGTAAGGTTATATTAGTTATTTCCAAACTAAATTAATCCATATGTAAAATTTGTAAGAAATAAAAGAAAAAGAGCAAGAAAGAATTTTTAAAATATTAATTTCAGCAAACTATTTTTAACAGAACTTCAAAGTGCTGACATAAGGGATGCTTGTTATGGTTTCAAGTATTGGTTACTTTAGAAATACAAACTCACTAAAGCCTTACCTCAACAATTTCTCTGACCTCACATTCTGTTTCTAATTTGTCCAGTTTTAGTTGTGCAGTTCCCACTGGTTTGTCACTCCTTAAAAATCCACTGTAAAAAGTCAAAGCAATTAATCATGTCTAACAGAAATAACCTTGCAAAACAAATGTTTCCCTGCCCCCAAATTGACATACTAAAAATACAGAACTGTACAAAGTTTAGAAACAGTGGTTGACTAATACAAATACAAAAGATTAAAGTATTATGCCAGTCTAGAATCTAAAGCGTGCTTTCAGAGAGAACAACAACAACCATGGCACTGTATTAAATCTGTGCCATCTTGTTCCCCATCCTTTCACAAGTGGGAACAGTTTCTCCCCATGTATTCTTTTCAGACCCCTCATGATTTTAAAGACCTCTATCAAATCTCTTCTCGGCCTTCTTTTCTCCCAGGAACATAGTCCCAACTTCTCCAAATGTAAAAACGTATACATAAATAAAAATTTTACAATATTTTTAAGGCAGAGGTAGATAGATTCTTAATAAGCAAGGGGGTGAAAGGTTATCGGGGGTAGGCAGGAATGTGAAATTGAGGTTAATCAGATCAGCCATGATCTTATTGAATGGCAGAGCAGGCTCGAAAGGCTGAGTGCCCTACTCCTGCTCCTAATTTGTATTAGGTAAATGTCATGTCCAATGAAGGCATGTTGTAGTCGTAACTTAGTGCATTCAATATATAATTTTCTGGAACTGTCTTTTATTTGAAAATGGACACTAACAAGACTGTTAAAATTGGTGCCAGAGGTCAGGTGACTTGAAATTTCTGCACAAAGGATTAACTCATGTCTGAAAATGCCTCTGGAAAGTTCTCAAATGCGAATGAATTTCTCAAGTGCAAAGGGACAACCTTACCAGCTCAATGGAAGAGATCTAACAGACAATGGCTGCCAGATGTGTCAGAGTCATAAGGATGGAATATCAAATAAGGTGTTCCAGTGAGCTAATCATAGCTGATATGTTGATGGGTTATCAATCCCCCATTGTATATCAATCACCCTGACTCAATGGACAATGGAAGTGACTGAAACTTGTCACCATGTGACTGAAACCGGCTGCAGATAACTAATCTATTATCCCAAGAAGCAAAGAGAAGCTAGCCAGTCTACACAAGAACGCAGTCTGCAGAGAATATTAGCAGCAGTCAAACGCAGTAAGATCCATGCTTTTTTAAAACCCTGGAGACTGTTACATGTTAAAAGTCTCCCCAGCCTGTTCCTTTTTCAAATCCCACCAGAACAGACACTTGACCTCCTGGATGACTCACTTTGTGACCTGCTGAACATCCATACCTTCCAGAGAATCCTGCAATAATGCTGATATACAACTCCAGCTGTTGAACCCACTTAAACTACCCTTTCGGAGTGAAACGTTGCCTTTAACGGGCCCACAATCTCTGTTCTTCGCACAGCAAGCCAAAAATGTAAACTATGAACTATTCTTTTGTTTACAACTTGTGAAAGTGCACTACTCTCTTGAACTGTATATTTCTCATATGTATGTATGCATGAGTGACATAGTGTTTAGACTTTCAGGGTGAACATATGAATAAATAATCCTCTCTACTTAAACCCCCAAAACTTGCTGTTGTTATTTAAATTGACCGTGCACACTCTGGGGGCTAAGAAACACACACATCTTTCTTTTCAAAAAACACACTGATTACAAACAGTAAGGACAAGAGGTACAAAGGTTTCATTTCTCTCCCAACCCTGTCTGTAACAGTAAGATAGGACACAGGCTTGCAGTTTCTCTTATAGTCAATGTCTGATCTGAACTTACCATGAGAGATTAGCTATATCTTCATGATAGGAGAAAGATACAAATATACATACAGAAGGGCCACTCATCCCAGGGTGCTTTCCCAGTGATCAACTACAATACAGACTAGTAGTAGCCGCTTTAGAGCAACTCTCCAGTGCATTCTCTCTGTTGAGTTTGGTGTGTGCCATGGGGAAACTGTGGAAGGGTGGCAAAAGAAGTGTACAACTTCTAGAATTCTAATCCCATTGGAGGAAAGAGTAATTGATGATAGGAGTTTTATTTTAAAATAAGACTGGTGAGTTAGCAACATTACATTGTTACCAAAATTGCCAAATAGAATCACCATTGTAAAAACACAAATAGGAAAAAATCTTTCTAAACAAACTCCTCCTGCTCCATTTCCAAGCACAAATTTTGCAGCGGAAAATAATTTGTTTACATCCCTGCACCACCATACTAAAACCTGACATGCTTCGACTGTGATGCAGAATACACTACCATTGCAGTCCTTACCCCTTATGAAATATTTCAAATTTAATTCCTTTGGTCTGAATTATTCGTTTAAATCCTCGATGATTTCTGTTAATATTGAGCATAAAACTCTGATTATATTCTGGAAGAAACAAAAACACTTATAAGAGAAAAACATATGGCACATAGAGCATTGCAGAGTTTGGATAAAACATGCCAAAAGGATGTAAAATGCACAACCCTGACTACAAAATAGTCTGGTAACAAATCACAACAGGCAAGATATTTTACATGAGTGCCATCTGCAGATAAATATAAACTAATTCCCCTCAGATCATCTCTTCATTTAAAAACTAATTACATGGCATTGCAACTTTAACACTATATTCATACTAATTCTAAAACACAGGCCCTTCACATTTCACTCAAGATTTATCATTGAATTATCTAAGCTAGGCTAACACAGGAACATGGAGGCCATGGTTACATTAACAATTAATCTGGGCATAAAATCAACAGAAAGGTAAGGAAAAGGGTTGCAAATTTAACTCTTTCAGAGTCCACCAAATAAACTAAATTAACAAAATGAGGGATAAAATAAACGCAGCCCCTAAGTTAGGGTCACTGCAAAACCAAAAACAAAGTTTAAAGGAAACTTACAACATCAAACCAAAATGTGGTTAAGAGGGTCGATAAAGCACCCCAGTCTCCGTGGTGCCCACCGGACACGAAAGGCCTCGACGGTGCCGGCAGACACCGCGTGCTCCATCTCCAGGGACATCTAGCCCCAAACGTAGCCACGGAAGAGTGGCAGACAGTCGGGTCGGATGACCCCCCTCGATCGCCCGCTGCCTGGACTGGTTAATGGCTAACTTGGCCAGGAGCAGGCTCACTAGGACGTCCTCCTCCCTCCCAGCCCCCCTCTGCACTGGGTGGTTGAACAGATTAGAAAACAGAACAATTGCAAAACATAGAAGTAGCATTGAAAAAAACTATGCTTTATTTTATTTATGCTCCATCAAAAATAAATTGTTGTAAGATACACAGTTATTCAGAGTCAGAATATTTAATAAAAACAAAAAACGATATGAACATACAGCTCCTTCCAAAAGACTGAGAAAAGCTGCTTGTCTCGTACCTGGACAATTAGTATTCCTGATCACAGTCGTTTTGTTTCGTTGGGCTTGCTCCTGTTAAAAAAAAAAAGGCTGTAGCTATGGTCAACAGTAAAATTGATATATTTGTCATTTATATAGTTTCATTTTGTGAATGTGAATGAATCTTACGACATAAAAACTGTGGACATTGATATCCATCTAGTTAAAATAAACAAAATGTATTCACAAATAAATGGTGATTCACATGTGTAAATTACTGCTGTATTCTCTGGAATTAAGTGCGGTCTGTAACTGAAGATAGAAATGTTGTTGCTAGATTGCAACCAAAATGTAAAATCTAAATGTCTACACACTTAAAACAACTTTACTCACCATACTAGGATATTGAAATTCAAACTTCACAATAGCATCAAGGTCATGTGTTGCCACACCTGTGCAAAATGAAACAAGTTTTGTGTGCCAGTAGGAATTAGCTCATCAAGGTCACAACATAGAAAGTAAGTTCAACTTAACTCCATAAATGTGTTGTCAATTTTTGAAAATAATTTTATAGATAGTAAGTAAAAAGAGTTTTATAAATAAGTGAAGCCAAGGTTATTTGGAGCCCGCCATGCAGGATTATATACAATAACTCTGTGCCATAAGCTTTGTAATCGGAACTGAATTTTACATTTAGAATTTATTTTTCTTCTACAAGAAAAGCAGCAACCAACTTGACTAGAATTTGAGGGAATGTTCCGAAAAACAATGTCTAAAATACCAAATCTTATATACTTACTTCTATTTTCTATTATATCATTTATGCAAAGTTTAAAAGAGATTTCAGGTGTAAAGTAGTGATGACAAAGTAACATGAAATTTGTAGTAAGGCAATATCATTAGGTTTGGCTCCCAAAGACAAGCTGATTATTTACTAAGGATAGTTTGGGATTTTCAAACTTATCTTACATAATTTACTCAATTAAACAATACATCAACTTTTTTCTTGCAAGGACAGTATCGACAACCTCCATAGATCTGACAGATTTTTGTTAACCGAAGGTATTAAGGACATGGGGTAAAGCTGGGTGTATGTAGGTAGATTGCAGGTCAGCCATAATCTCATGGAATGCTGGAATAGGCTCGAGGGGCTAAATCGCCCTCTCCTGTTCCTATATTCATGGCTGCTCCCACAATTTTGCTCAAATACTTTTCTAGAATTTTCCACAATATATTACTTTAATCTTCTCATAAGAATGAAATGTTTAAGTGACGTTGCCATGAATAGTTGGGGCGAGAAAAATTTATCTTGAGGTGAACACATGTCTTAATTAAAGGTTGTATTACAATTATACAAGGTCCAAATGACAACATAATATTTTAATCTTTTGACTTTTTGTATAACTGTAATAATAGTCTCTTGTCCTATGCCATCTCCTAAAGGTGCTACTGACAATGGTTTCCAATTCTTTGACCACTAGTTATTCTTCCTTATGTTGCTCAAGTTTTCACTGACAAGCAAGCGTTGGTACATTTTTTGATTTGGGGACGAAGGAGCAGCAGCCAAGTTCCATCCTATACTCCCCTAATGTCCACATACGCATAGCTTCAGGAACCACTGAACAGCAAGCACAACTGGGAACACTGCAGTTTCCCTTCCCAAGCTCAGGCATACTTAGGCCAATTGTAACACTACTGCCACAGCTATCAGCACAAATAGGGACTGAAAATAGGACATTCTGGCCTGTAAAGCTCAGTTACACAATACCTTGACTAGACAAACCTTCAGAGAAAGTGTAACTTTATTATGTCTTTATCTTTGGTGTGTTCATAAAAATAAACAATGTAAGTGCTGGGGACCATTTTGCCTTTTTTGAATTTAGTATCTGCATCAAGCATGCCATGTTGGTTAGAACAAATGTATGCTAAATCCCAATGTACCTTCACCCTTAATTTCAGAAGGACAATCCCTATTTCAAGGTGACATTTAATTTGCAATACCAGCCATCCTAGTAGATTTTCTGAATGGAAATGCTAATTCTTGGCCAATTTTTACAGCATAGAGTGGTCAAATTTGCACTCATTAGAAACTGAATTCGTAATAATCACATGAACTTCAATTACACCCTTATAATTAGTAAGAAGATAATTCTGTGTTTTATTAATCTAGGCTGCAGTCAAACTCTTGTAAGCAAAGATAATGTTATATACAACTATGTCATCTAGATCGTATGCCAATATTTGTTTTCATTACTGGAGACTGTATGTTTTATCAATGTAGTTATTATCAGTTACGCTTGCATTATACTAGTGTTGGATAGAGCTCTATTTGGTCTTACCTGAAGGTGCAGGAAGATTTATTCCTTTTACAACGATAAGAAGCATTTCAGTACTGCTGATGTCTGAAAATATGCTACAAAATAAAGCACAATATTTTGGTCTGGCTAGAAACTGATGCATACATCATACCATACATTGAAAAACTTACTGGTAAGTCAAACAGGCACCCGTAGAAAGATTAAGCATTTTTGGCTTTTGAAAAGCTACTCACTTAGGAGATAGTACAGATGTAGAACAGACCGATTAGCAACTTACATTTTTCTTCCAAAGTTACCTGATTTGAACTTTTATGGCATTAATCCTCTCAGGTGTCAACCTTCAAAAAGGATTCAGTTTGGTGACCCTCATTATCTAAACTCACATGTGAAGCTACCCAAGTGTGGCTTGATACCTATGAAACTCAAATCCTGACACAATACATTCAGGGGAGGAGAGAAAATTTAAGGGGGTAGGGGGGAAAAGGAAAATAGCATTTGTTTAGTCTGTTCAATTTATACTGTCAGTACTGATTCTGGAATGTTGAAAAAAAAAACTCTTTTCTCCATCTAGTTTTCACCCCCTCCTCATAAAATTGACAGGAAGTACAAAATTCTTGTTATAGGGCAACATTTTTAGTTGCTTCATATCCATAAGACCATAAGACATAGGAGCAGAAATTAGGCCATTTGGCCCATCGAGTCTGCTCCGCCATTCAATCATGGCTGATAAGTTTCTCAACCCCATTCTCCCACCTTCTCCCCGTAACCTTTGATCCCCTTACCAATCAAGAACCTATCTATCTCGGTCTTAAATACACTCAATGACCTGGCCTCCACAACCTTCTGTGGCAATGAATTCCATATCGAATCATTTTTCATAGCTGTAAGCTTTTGTAAATGATACATGTTATTCCCTGTTACTGCTGTAACAGATCAGATCAACTACCTATTTGGGCATCCCAGCATCAGAATTATCTATGACAATACAACAATGTGAAGGAAGGCAAAATTTTCTGAAACTTTCTCTCAGTATGTGCATGATACTGAATTTATTGCCCATCCTTAGCTGCCCTGGAGCGGTGGGCTCTCTAAGCTGCTGCAATCCTCATATTGATGGTTCTTTCACAACATTAAGGAATTTTAGGATTTCAACCTTACAATATTGAAGAAATGGACACCATTTGTCCAAATCACGATGGCGTGTGACTTGGAAGGGAACTTGCTGCTTTTGTCCTTCTCAGCATTGGAAGTTGTAGAGCTGGGAGATGTTTGTTTTGTTGCAAAAGATTAGGTTGGTAATGATTGACTGATTTGGTAACAGGAAGAAGGCTATTATTGTTTGTCTTACTGACTTATTTTGTTCAAATGACACATTTCACCATATTTTGTGATCTTTAAAAGATTGCAAAGAGGTAATCTGTTACGAGATGCTCACCAATTGCCATAGGTAGACTTTCAAATTTAATACTCTCCAGATTGCAAAACCAAAATATAAAATTATAAAAGTCAATACATTTATTCCAGAAATTCCACCTTTTATTGGTTAATATTTTTAACGGTTGTGGGAGTCATTTTTTTTTAATGAAGAATGCCAAGTCCTGAAAGAAAATATAGTTACAAATTGTGCAAGTTAATTACTGGCTCTGTTTTGAACTCTGTTTGATCCAGAACGTTGATGGCACCTCTTGCACAATTCAAATCGGCAGCTGGGCAGAATGATGCGCAGAGCCTGTCATTCTGCTTTCCATATTTTAGGAACAAGAGGCCAAAAATACATAGGTAGAAATTTAACGGCATAACTACATTTTTTAGATGATGATAATAGATCTCCAGAAATAACAGAATAATCGATCTGCAGAAACCAAACTGCTTTGACATTTAAACTCACTCTAACTCACGATGGCCATATACTGTTCTTGATCGTTCCAGCAACAAACATCATTACTTTTGTGCTATTTTTCATGTTGTCAGCCATCTAGCACTCTTAGTGAGGAGCCACATTCAAAAGGGGCACAAGTCAGAGAATTGTAGACAAAGAAAAACTGTTCCATTAGCTGATGGCACAAGGACTAGGGGACACAGATTTAAGGTTTTGGGCAAGAGATTAGTTTTTTTTTTACACAGTGTTCATGAGCTGGAACTTGCTGCTTACGAGAGTGATGGAAGGGGAGGCAATCAATGATTTCAAAAGAAAATTGGATTACTACTTAAGGAAAATAAACATGCATGCAGGGCTATGGGGATAGAGCAGGGGAATGGAACTGACTAGGTTGCTCTACACAAAAAGCTGGCATAAACTCAGTGGGCCAAATGGCTTCCTTTTTCCACAATGGCTCGATGACTCGAATTGTGGCTACAATCTTGCAGGCCTACTCGTGTCCCTAGTTTCATAGTTTCTGCGCTGAGATCACTGGGGTTATTTTCCCTGGAGCAGAGGAGGTTAAGGGGGGACATGATTGAGGTGTACAAAATTATGAGGGGCATAGATAGGGTAGACAGGAAGGAACTTTTCCTCTTGGTGGAGGGATCAATAACCAGGGGGCATAGATTTAAGGTAAGGGGCAGGAGGTTTAGAGGGGATGTGAGGAAGATTTTTTTCACCCAGAGGGTGGTGGGAATCTGGAACTCACACCTGAAAGGGTGGTAGAGGCAGATACCCTCATAACATTTAAGAAGTATTTGGATGTGGACTTGTGATGCCATGGCATACAAGGCAATGGGCCTAGTGCTGGAAAATGGGATTAGAATAGTTAGGTACTTGTTTGACCGGCGCAGACTCAATGGGCTGAAGGGCCTTTTTCTGTGCTGTATGACTCTATCAAAGATGACGCTTCCAACTATCGTGGAAATATAGTTTTTACCTTCACAATCCAAACCAAAATAGATCATATTCAACATCCTTGGGGAAATTAATCTCAACTCATGAATTACTTTCTCCATTAAATATTAAATTTACTCCTTGAAACTGCAGGATGCTGAAATTATGAAATAACAAAAGCAGAAATCCATACCGTACAGTTTTAAAGGTTCTCTCCTCAAAATGGTACTTTGGTGGATCCAAACCTTGAGCTTGCCCCAGTTTAAGGATTTCAATATTTTTTTGGCAATCTGCGGCCATCTTTTCAAATCTACAAAACCAAATGTACATTTTTCCATTTACTGAATATAAGTAAAGGTGAAAGACTTAAAAATACTGACGTCAGAATAACATGCACTGATGCAAGGATACTATTCAACCAATATCCATGTATAATTAAATTTCAATCATGTTCCAAGACATAACTATTCTGTTTTTCAGTTTATGTACAAAGTATTGCTACTTCACTGATTTGTTTGGTTTACAAGTCATAATTTCTATTACAAATTAAATGCTGCAAATGTATTAAAGACACCATTTGCACTTACCTTGTTGTCTCGGCCACGTTACCAAGATGTATAAATTGCTTGGAGTAGAACATACATTTCTAGATTTAGAAGAAGAAAGTATTAAAAATCAAATATGAAAGGGAAAGACACGAAAACAGCTTTGATGTACAGATTTAACTAGATAGTTTTCTCCCCTGTTCTGAAGACACTGATTCCAACTAGAGCACATTTCCACAAGTATTAGTAATCATACAACATCTCAGTCCAGTGGCCTCTCTTCACATGTGAAACAAAATTTTTGCAGGTTATTCAACATTATCCAGTGCTCAACCAATGCTACACACATGTACTTTCCAACAGGAGTCAAGAGATAGTTATCAGGGACAGTAATACTGGCCAAAACTTTTCTCCCTTCCTAGTCAGTGATGCAGAACTCAAACAATTCATTCTTACTGCTCTCCTCGGTAAGGTCAACTAACCCAACAGAGACCTGACTCTGATTAGGGGAGCAAAAATGGCCATTTGACAATGAAAATAAAATATAAACAATGAAATTCTAGTATCATAACTATTTTTTCCTTATCAACCAAATAGCCATGCATTTGTTTCAGAAATAAAGTTGACTTTTTGCATACAATTGTATGTTTTTAATATTCTTTCTCCTCTCATTTTGTAAACTATTTTTCTCCAATCTCAACCAATTGCTCACCGTAGAACAAAGCATCATGTTTCTCAACATCAATCTGGCTGGTGGGCAAGATAAGACGCATCTTGTTTCACTCATGCATTTTCTTTCATCAAATTAAATATCTGTAGCTATTTCACAACCTCCCAGAATGAGCTGTACATTCATCATTTGGGGGTTGGGGCAGAACATGTACTTTAAATAAGCCGTCAGTCTACTGAATGGCATGCTATTCCACAGGGACTAACTACCGCTATGTAATATTGTAAACACAATTAATTTTTAACCAGTGAGTTAGGCAATTATGTATGCACTATTGAGTATGTCTCATCATATACCTCATACTGCTCCTTCAGAAGGTTCATAAGGTGTGTGTACACTTCATCCATCTTTGGTAAAATTAGCACATCTTTGTGATGCACCATTATAAAGTCATCATCATCATCTTCAGCCTCAGGGGGTGAAGGAACCTGGAAAAGGAATAAGCATATATGATTTGCTCAATATTCATTTTTGTCGGATATGTATGCTCTAAAGAACATATTATTGGGTTGTTACATAAAAACACTAAAAATTAACATTAAATTAATTTGTGATAGCAGTCATTTTACAGGATCATGCAACTTCTGTGAATATTTTTTTGCACCATCTCTTACAATGCTACTATAGCAAAATATATTCATATAGTGCTTCACAAGTGGGAAATATTGACAATGATCAAAAAAGAGAAACCGAAGGGAGAGTTGAGAAAAAAGGCCCAGTTCTTCCAAGAAGCAGCAATGATCATTGGATTGCCGCTGGGTTTGTAAATTCCCGAGTCAACACTACTGCACATTTCTACCAGGGCCTTCTGCGTCCGGCTTTCACAGAATGTGCAGCATTCCCTTAAGGAATGCCGTTGAAGCAGAGCAGAGTTGGGGGGAAGACAGGACAAGTCCCCTTTTTACGACACTAGCTGCCATACAGCAAATTTAAAGGTCTAGTTTGAATGTTAGCGAGTGGGCGAGGCGACTAAGTGGACAAGGTGGGTGAGGTGGGTAAGTGGGTAGAGGGAAGGTGGATGAGTGGGCAGTTAGGTCCATTCGGAGTATTAGTTGGGGCGAATTGAAGGCGTAGTCAGATCAGGGAGTTAGTCCAGTAAGGTCGGGTGGGGGGGTGGAAGGGGGCAGTAGTCAGGTTGGTCAAGAGGGTAATCAGATGGTCGGGAGGTGTAGTCGAGTGATTGTGGGGGGCAGTTGTGTAGTTACCAGGTGTTAGACGAAGTTTTAACTTGTCTAACATTTCCTGGGTAACTATCACATAACTGTCTGAGGTCCCAGATTCTAGTTCAGAGTTGGAGGCATTCACGAAGGGTCCCCGGGAGCAAGTGTATTGCCCATCAAAAGTTCAAACTTCCCAGGCAATTCCCATGTAGGTCCACGTGTCAGGACCTCTACGGGGTCCCAACGCACATCCAGTCTCTGACGATCTGGAGACCGAAGATTTGGTCCACAGATTTTTAAGGGGGCTTTCAAGGCCGAAGAGAGATTCTGAAGCAAAACTTACAAAAGTTTCAAAGGGCAGGAATATATTGGCTAAAGATCAACATCTTTGGCAAAATGGAGGAGATGGGAAACAAGTTGTAACCTAAAGCCAGCAATGCATACTAGTTATGCGTGTGGGCTGCAGACTATTACCCAAATTAAGTGAGGCTATTTCATGAAGGGATTTGAAAACTAACTTCAGGATCTTGAAATCAATTTTCTTGGGCACAGGTAACCAGTGATGCTGAATGATACTCAAGTTAAGATTGCATGGAGCAAAAGTCAACATGGTTTTATGCAAAGGAAATTGTGTTTGACAGATTTATTAGAGCTTTTTGAGAATGTAGCTAGTAGGATAGATAAAGGGGAACTGGTAGATGTAGTATACTTAAGATTTCCAAAAGGTGCCACTCAAAAGGTTAACATGTAAGAGAAGGGTTCATGGAGTTGGGTGTAATATATTAGGATCAATGGGTGAATGTTAGCAGATAGGAAGCAGAGAGAAGGGATAAACAGGGAATCTTCAAGCTAGCACGCTGTAACCAGTGGGGTGCCACAAGGATCAGTGCTGAAGCCTGTTATTTACAATCTATATTACCGACTCAGAGCAAGAAACCAAGAATAATGCATCCAAATTTACTGATAATACAATGCTAGATAAGAATGTAAGCTTTGAGGAGAACACCAAGAGGCTTGGGCAGGGCAAGTGAGTGGGCAACAAGGTGGCAGATGGCATATAATTGGGGAACTGTGAGGTTATTTACTTTGATAGTAAGATTAGAAAATCAGAATATTTTTAAAAAAGTATGAAACTTTTAAACGTTCATGTTCAGAGAGACTTGGGCGTACTTGCACAAGGTACGTAAAGTTAGCATGCAGGTGCAGCAAGCATTCAGGAAGGCAAATGGCATGTTGGCTTTTATGCAAGGGGATTGGAGTACAAGAATAAGAAAGTCTTGTTACAATTGTTCAGGCTTTGGAGAGAACACACCTGGATTATGGTGCACAGTTTTGGTCTCTGTATCTTCTTGAGTTCTCTGCCCGAAGGCAGGTATGACCCAGTACGCCACAACTTCCACCACAGGTAAGGCAAGGAGGCAGGTCCCGAATCCACCTCAGCTGGAACAGGGATCGAATCCATGCTGTTAGCACCAATCTGATCCATGCCAGCTGTCCAGCCAACTGGCCCCATAGGGAGTCAGAGTTGTGCATGTTGTAGCCTGGAGCTGTGGATAGTGATGGTAGCGGATCCAATTTCTTTCCATCACATGGTTGACCAGGAATCTCTCCCACTCTTACCATCTGGAAGGATTTATCCTCAAACTGTTTGGCCATGTTATGAACACACTTTACTTGGGCATCAAGTCCTAGAGTGGGATTCGAATCTGGACTTTTTGGCTCAGAGGCAGGGACGCTACTCACTGCACCAAAAGACCTCCCTCTCTGTTTCAAAGGATATACTTACCTTGGAGGTAGAACACAAGATTGGTTTAGGGGATGAAAGAGTAGGCCTATTAGGGGAGGCTGAGTAAATTGGGACTGTACTCTGCAGAGTTCAGAAGAATGAGAGTGATCTCCTTGAAACATGCAAGACTCTAAAGGGGCTTGACAGGGTAGACAGAGTTTATTTCCACTCGCTAGGGAAGCTAGAACATGGAGGAATAGTCTCAGGATAAGGAGGTCATAGAATATATGAATTAGGAGCAGGAATAGACCATTTGGTCCCTCGAGCTTGCTCTGCCATTTGATAATATTATGGTCTTAACTGTATTTTCCTGTCTATCCCCAATATCATTCAACTCCGTTGTCCAACATTTAGGACTGAGACGAGGAGAAATTCCTTCATTCAGAGGGTTGTGAGTCTTTGGAATTATCTATCCCAGGCAGTTGAGAATGCTCCCTCGTTATGTATATTTAAGATGGAGATCGATAGATTTTTGATCTCTCAGGGAAATAAGGAACATGGGGGATTGGGGGGGAGGTGCGGGCAGGAACGTGGAGTTGAGATAGAAGATCAGCCATGCTTGTACTGAATAGCGGAACACACTAGAGGGACCAAATGGTCTACTCCTGTGCATATGTTCTTAAACAATGGCACTGCGGGTGTGCCTACATCAGATGAACTGCAGTGGTTTAAGGTGGTGGCTCAACACCAACATCATCAAGGGCAATTAGGAATGGGCAACAAATGCTGACCTTGCCAGAGATGCTCACATCCCAGAATAAAAAAAACAAAACTGAGAACCATCTTCCTTTCTGCCAGGTAATACTCCAGCCAGTTGAGAGATTTTCAGAATCACATTAACTTCAATTTTACTAGGGCTTCTTGATACCACTCCTTGGTCAAATGCTACATTGACGTTACTCTCACGTAACTTCTGTAATTCAGATCTTTTGTCCATGTTCGGACCAAGGCTGCAATTAGGCCTGGACAGCTTTGTGGTAGTATGCCAATTAGTACTTGAGGCATAGCCATACATACTCCTTGTACAAAATCATCATCATTAGCTGCTGGTATACGGGCCCTAACTGACTGACTAAATATGCAAATATCTTGTTATCTTTCCTTACTGCTATAGCACACTGCACAGTTGGATTTAGTCAGTTATCTATTAACATCTTTGGATCCCTCTCCTTTATTGTACCTAGCCATTTCACGTAACACCCCACTGTTAATTTCTCATCTTTTGTCTCATTGCCTTGCATTTATTCATATTTGTTATTTACCAGCTCACTAGGCCTCATTTCTTCCATTTGGTATAATTTGCAAACTTGAGAGAACTTTGTTTCTGTCTTCAGCTCCAAATCAAAATATATAATCTAAAATGCAATGGGCCAATCGTTAATCCCTGTGCTGCAACAATAAACATAAGACCATAAGACATAGGAGCAGAAATTAGGCCATTTGGCCCATCGAGTCTGCTCCGCCATTCAATCATGGCTGATAAGTTTCTCAACCCCATTCTTCTGCCTTCTCCCCGTAACCTTTGATCCCCTTACCAATCAAGAACCTATCTATCTCGGTCTTAAATACACTCAATGACCTGGCCTCCACAGCTTTCTGTGGCAATGAATTCCATAGATTCACCACTCTCTGGCTAAAGAAGTTTCTTCTCATCTCTGTTCTAAAACTTACTCTGAGGCTGTGCCCTCGGGTCCTAGTCTCTCCTACTAACGGAAACATCTTCCCCACATCCACTCTATCCAGGCCTTTCAGTATTCTGTAAGTTTCAATCAGATCCCCCCTCATCCTTCTAAACTCCATCGAGTAGAGATCCAGAGTCCTCAAACGTTCCTCATATGTTATGCCTTTCATTCCTGGGATTGTTCTCGTGAACCTCCTCCAGACCCTCTCCAGGGCTAGAACATCCTTCCTGAGATATGGGGCCCAAAATTGCTCACAATATTCTAAATGTGGTCTGACCAGAGCCTTATAAAGCCTCAGCAGCACATCCCTGCTTTTATATTCTAGTCCTCTCGAAATAAATGCCAACATTGCATTTGCCTTCCTAACCACCGACTCAACCTGCAAGTTAACCTTGAGAATCCTGGACTAGGACTCCCAAGTCCCTTTGCACTCCAGATTTCTGAATTCTCTCCCCATTTAGAAAATAGTCTATGCCTCTATTCTTCCTACCAAAGTGCATGACCTCACACTTCCCCACGTTGTATTCCATCTGCCATTTCTTTGCCTGTTTTCCTAACCTGTCCAAATCCTTCTGCAGCCTCCCCGCCTCCTCAATACTACCTGTACCTCCACCTATCTTTGTATCATCTGCAAACTTAGCCAGGATGCCCTCAGTTCCTTCATCTAGATCATTAATGTATAAAGTGAAAAGTTGTGGTCCCGACACTGACCCCTGCAGAACTCCACTAGTCACCGGCCGCCACCCTGAGAAGGACCCCCTTATCCCCACTCTCTGCCTCCTGCCAGACAGCCAATCTTCTATCCATGCTAGTACCTTGCCTCTAACACCATGGGCTCTTATCTTACTGAGCAGCCTCCTGTGCGGCACCTTGTCAACGGCCTTCTAGAAGTCCAAGTAGATAACATCCATTGGCTCTCCTTTGTCTAACCTACTGGTTACCTCCTCAAAGAATTCTAACAGATTTGTCAGGCATGACCTCCTCTTGATGAAACCATGCTGACTTTGCCCTATTTTATCATGCACTTCCCCAAGTATTCTGAAATCTCATCCCTAATAATGGACTCTAAAATCTTACCAACGACCGAGGTCAGGCTAATCGGCCTGTAATTTCCTGTCTTTTGCCTCACTCCCTTTTTAAACAGGGGGCTTACATTAGCGATTTTCCAGTCCTCTGGGACCCTCCCTGACTCCAGTGATTCCTGAAAGATCACCACTAACGCCTCCACTATCTCTTCAGCTATCTCCTTCAGAACTCTGGGGTGTAATCCATCTGGTCCAGGTGATTTATCTGCCTTCAGACCTTTCAGTTTTCCTAGCACCTTCTCCTTGGTAATGGCCACAATACTCATCTCTGCCCCCCCCGACTCTCTTGAACAATCTTAACTTAGCTTTATTTAGCACCCACCTGTAATGCAGCAAAATGTTTTAAAGTTCTTTACAGGGAAGGAAGGAAAAGAGATGCCAAGCCAAAGGAGGGCTGATTAGGAAGGGTAACTGAAAGTTTGATAAAAGAAGACATCTTAAGAAGGGTCTTGGAAGTGAAAACGAAGGTAGAGAGTTGAAGCAGTTTAAGGAGAGAATAACACACACACAAAGGAACCTCAGTAGTTGAAGACAGTGAAGGGGAAGGGCTGGGCTGAAATCCAAATCTTACCCCTTAACAATATGGCATTTGTTAGAAAGGATAGTAGCCTGATTCCAAAATGTTATCTATATTATCTATCAGCTTTGTCGAACCTTAGAAATATCAATTGGTTTCCCACTTTGGACAGCCGCAATCATTGGATCAAAGCCTTTTGCAGTTCTAAGGAAATGTTTTGCTTGTTCCAGATTCTTCTTTTGCTTTGCTTGCAAAGCAGCTTTCATGTACTGTTTCTTCCTATTCTGAAGAAATTCCAATTGTTGCTGAGCTACAGAGAAATACAAGGAGTGACCAGGTGAAATATGGTATAGCTGAGAACTCCCTTACTGATTTCAAAAATTTTAAGAACCACATTAAAGAGAAAAGTAAAACACTGGAACCTGCTTTTCCATTAAAGACTGACCAATTATTTAAAAGTTTATTCACTGTTCATGCAGATTTTTTTGAAAGCCCATTAAATAGCATGCAAAGGCATAAAGAGGGACACAAGTCCCATTCCATTATGCAGCTGAGATCCTGATTTGACAAGACATGCAGGAAAGAACTGAGAGAAGATCAATTGCTTCCTTGCACATGTATATCCGACTGGCAGCAGTGTTACTCCAATTTATTCAGATGATCAGTTGGAGATTTTCACACAAACCAAAGAATTTTGTCACATGTCTATTCATAAACCCATGTTTGCCTTAAAATTATGCTGCAGTTATTTAAAATAAAATGTACCGACTGAACTGAGTTGAATCAGGTGATCATTTGGTGTTGGCTTCTTTAATGGTTTTGGGGATTTCATTTCCTCTGATGCAGCTGGTAAGGTCAATGTTGGCCCAGCTGTTTGTACTCCATGATCTGGAGTCTTTGCTGGCTTCTTTGCAACTGGAGGTTGTGTAGCTGTTTGAGGGGTTCCACTCTAAGATAAAGTATACAAGATAAGCAAGAGTTCAGATCTACAACAAAACAGGCACTTCTTGTGTGAATTCAGTTTAAATTGCAGCATGACCAAAATGTTTTTTATTAACCATTAAAAAATGTATTTCTTAGTACTAAAAGTAATCTGCAGGAGTTGTATGTGTGGTACAATATGATGGTTACTCAATAAGCAAAACATGGAATTATTTCTTTACTCCATCATTTCAATCATGTACATTCAAAAAAAAGTTTAGTCCGTGACCTCTGCCTTGGTGTCTCAAAACCTAAATGGATTTAGGTATACAATAATCCAAGTATTTGCATTGATTAAGTTATCAAAATGCAAACCATCCTCTCTCCCTCAAGCTACTTCCCCTTTCAGTTTCCAAATCCTAATATAAAGCAACAGCTCTCAGGCTGGCCAACCTTGAACCTGTGGCTACTAAGTACATAACAACTGAAAAATTATTTAGTTTTCCCTCCTTCAGGGGAAACAGCTCGATTCTGCTTGATGTTTATTAAGACTGGCCACTTAAAATTGGCAACTTATCACTCACTACAGGATAGCGTCTGTATCCTACTGTCCTGTAGCAGAAAATATCTATGCCATAATGCTCCTAATTTATGAGGAAAGGGCTTTGTTTCTCTGGGAAAGGGGATTTAAATTTAAAACAGTTCAAAGACAAGAAAAATTTAACAGACAACACTCAATTTTATGAAAGTGACATCAGGTTTGACAAATCTATTAGAATTTTTTGAGGATGTACTTAGAGTAGTTAAAGGGGAAGCAGTGGATGTAGTATATTTGAATTTTCAAAAGGCAATTGATAAAGTGTCACACAAAAGGTTGTTGTACAAGACCTCATAGGGTTGGAGTTATATATTAACATTGCTAGAGGGTTGGTTAAAGGACAGAAAACAGGGCAAGAATAAATGGGTCACTTTCAGGTTGGCAGGCTTTTACTAGTGGGGTGCTGCCAGAAACAGTGCTGAGGCCTCAGCTATTTACAATCTATATCAATGACCTAGATGAAGTCACCAAGTGTCATGTATCCAAGTTTACTTACGATACAAAGCTAGGTAGGAAAATAAGCTGTGAGGAAGACACAAAAGAGAGTCTATAAAGTGTTATAAATAAGTTGAGTGGGCAAGAAGATGGCAGATGAAGTATAATGTGGAGAAATGTGAGGTTATTCACTTTGGTACTAAAAATGGAAAAACAACATTTTTTAAATGGTGAGAACCTATTAAATGTTGGTGTACTGAGGGATTTGGGTATCTTTGTACAAGAAACACAGTTAACATGCAAGTTACACTAAGCAATTGGGAAGGCAAATAGTATGTTGTCTTTTATTGCAAGAGAGTTGGAAGAGTAAAGAGTAAGGAAGTCTTGCTGCAAGTATACAGGGTTTTGGCGAGACCACACATGGAGTATTGTGGTAGTTTTGGTCCCAGTACCCAAGGAAGAGTATACTGTGCTTGGGAGGGGTGTAACAGGAGTTCACTAGATTGACTCCTGGGATGAAAGGGTTGTCCTAAGGAGAGAGAGCGAGTGGAATGAGCCTAAAACTGAGTTTAGAAGGATGAGAAGTGATTGCATTGAAACATGTAAGATTCTGAGAGGGCTTGACAGGGTAGATGCTGAGAGGCTCTTTCCACTGGGTGAATAGTCTAGAACTAGGAGGCATAGTGTCAGGATAAGGGAATGACCAATTCAGTCTGAGATGAGGAGAAATTTCTTCTCTCAGAGGCAGTGTCCCCTCTAGTTTTATTTGTGAATGGATCCTTTGAATTCTTCTGTTTGCCCACTTAAAAGGGGCCAACATGTGCTTGGCCTGTGCGTGAATATCCAGGTTGCTGCACAGTCGTGCAGCTTAAAAGTAACACTGTTCAGAGGGTTGTGATTCTTTGAAATTCTCTATTCCAGGGGGCTGTGGATGCTCAGTTGAGTATATTCTAAGCTGAGGTCAATAGATTTTTGGACTCAAGAAAATAAAAGGATATGGGGTTTGGGTGGAATGTGGAGTTGTCGTTGGGAATCAGCCATGATCTTATTAAATGGTGCAGCGGGTTTGAGGGGTTATACGACCCACTCCTTTTTATTATATTCATATTAACAATAGGATGTAAGAATAACTTACAGCAAGCCAAATTCAATCTGTTTCTTTGATACATACATACAAAAAAGGGCAGCAAGAGGCCAATGCGTCATGAAGCCTGTCCCATGCTGACATGGTTCACTCTACAAAAAAACGCTAAAGTTCAAACACATCAGACAATCTCATCAACGAGGTCTAAAAAAAAATACACCAATGTAGGGGAAAATCAAACACTGGAGATTCCTTTCCAATCCCCATAAGCAATCAAGCAAGCCCCAGGAGACTGCTAGTGATTGATACAACCAATTTCAGTGAACCCATACTTTCTTTAAATCTAAACATCTTCCAGCTGCAGCAACTTCTACAGCAGTGCTTTCCAAACTATTTCCCAATCTGACCCTACTTTTAATGCCTCAGACTTGGTGTGACCCCAGAGTGAAAATTTGGGAGGTGTACAAGAGATGTTGAGTTGGGGGGTAGGGGGAGTGACCTACAGTTGTTGAGTGGAGGAGGGCAGGAGATGGTGGCACCAAAACAAAATAACAGGATAGTTTGCTTCCTTATTCTATTATTTAAAAAAGTGCACAATAACGTTAAATATAGTTTAAATTTAAAAATGTTATTTTCCTATTTTGTGAAAATGTTGGGCCGTAACCTCCGACTAGCGCCGGAAAGTGCTGGCCCACAGGAATTAGAAGAAATAAATCCCTACTTACCTGGTCTTGCAAATTACATTGCCACTTCCATTTACTGGAGCTGATTGGGGCCTGCATCGAAAGACTCCTCAGCGGATTCAAGGATGTCACGCCCCCTTTTTTAAGGCACTTGTAGACGTAAAGCAGTTAAGTTTAAAGGGCCAGGGAAACAAAGCAGTTAAGTTTAAAGGGCCAGGGAAACTGACAGGCCAGGGAGAAGGTAAGTGCATAGGATTTGTGGGATGGAGGGAGTCGGCGGGGTGGGGGGGGGGGGGGGGTCATCGAAGGTTGGGCGGGTGGCTGGCTGGCGAGGGGGGTGGTGTGCGAGGTCGAGTCGGGTCCGGGGGGCCGGTTGTTGGATGTTGGGGGCAGTGTTGGAGGTCCGCAAGATGGGTGGTTTTGGAGTTTGGGAGGGGGTGTGTGTGTGCGTCAGAGGTCAAAGGGGTGGGACGGTGTCAGAGGTGGGGGGTATGGTGTCAGAGGTGGGGGCGTCGGAATTCAGGGGGTGTCCCATGTGGTTGGTCTGGTCTTTACAATAGTTATTCAGAAGTTAGAAGAGCTTTTAATTCTTCTAACTTCTTCTGAGTAACTATTGGTATAACTCTGGAGGAACCATCCGAAGTTAGTGATTTAAACCACATTTTCGGATGGTTTCCAGTGCAACTCAATTGTCCAGAGGAAGTGTGCACTTCTGGGCAATTAGCGTGCAAACCCTTACCTGGGAACTTCCCAGAGGGATTCCTTTGGGGTACCCCACAAATCCGACACTGGGAGCTCAGTAGTTACGGGCTGTTATCTTACTCACTGGGCCTAATGAGACACATCAGCATGAATGTTGCAACACAATCTCTCAAAATCTGGCAGTGTGGTTGATAGTGCACAAATCAGGTTCATTCGTGACAAGCACGGAGGCTGCATATGCAAAACTTGCTCACTCCCCTCCTAGCGAACTTTGAGCCAGAGGGGAAAAAAAATCAGCAATGCTGAAGGCAGCCACTTAGGTTGCGTGTTCAAAGTTTGTTCATTTCCTCCCCTCCCGGTGAACTACAAGTTGGAAATAAAGAGGTGGGCGCATGTCTCCTGGCAGTCTCTGTTCCATGGCCACCATTACGCCCCTGGAGCTTGTGAGAATTGCGACCCATGGTTTTGGATCCCTGTTCTATAGTACCTTTTTGAAAGTCTGCATCAAATCAACAATCTGCACATACTGGCAACCTATTCTAAAGGTTAACAAATTTGAGAATAAATATTTCCTGTTAACTAACCATCTGTCTGCTTTTTCCAAGTCATACATTTGCCTCCTGGTCCTCCCTTACATATCTAGCTCAATTAACCCATCCATTTGAACAGAATTTAAATAAAGAACTAAACCATATTCCCTCCAAGTCTATGCTTTTCCAGATTAAAAACCCCAAGGCCTAACACCATTCTAATAACGAAGGACCCCTAAATTAGGAATTAATTAGTAACCTTCCTCCAGGCCATTTCCAGATACTCCTGATTCTACTGAGCAAACAAACCTGTGTCCAAGGATCAAGTGCTAGATTTGCAAGAAGAGGTTCCCAACACATCCAGTTTTAAAAAGAAACACCAAGGCTTATAAATTGAAGTAACATCATGCCTACGGGGTGATGAGCACCCAAAGAAGGGGTTTAAAGTAGCATAATTTAATGATACAGACAGGAAAATAAACATTGTCTTTTTAGAATGGCAAGGGTGGGGAGAAGGTAGATTTTAGCATTCCATTTCCACTCTCTTGAAAATCCCCATGCCAACTTGTTTCTATGGAAATTCTTATTATCCACATCTACCTGCAATACTAATTACACATGTAGCTGGTGCTGTGATGGACTTCTCAATGTTAAACTTTGCTAACATCAGTAACATCATATGGCCCTATTTCAGGAAAAAGAGATGTCTGTTCTGAATTGAAGAAATTTTACCAGAATGAGTAGGTAACTCTTTTTTTTGTAAATTGGGTACTCGTCATTATTGGAATAGTAGGATTTCCTCAAAGTTTGAAAAAAATCAGAACCTGTGAAAAGTAGTGAAATCAGGAATGGTATAATTTCTGAAATATCAGAACCTCATCAATTATAGAAAAATGGGTGCCTCCTCATCCTCCAGTGAGATAATTTCCCCTCACACCCCTTTGTGTTGAGGCATCTTGCCAAGAAGTCACAAGGTACATTATACCATTCTTCACTGACTGACTTTCACAAACACCTCTCGTTGAGGCAGCTTCCCATACTTCCACCCTCCTCTCACATTTCCCCTTTTCTGCTTGGGTCAAAACAACTCCTTCCCTCCTGGCTTCTGTCCTAAAGCCACATAGACTAGAATAACAGAAACAAATATTCATACTAGAGTTTGTGTGTGTACACTGGAGGGGTGGTGGGGGAGGTGGGGTGGTGAAAAGGTGTAAAGAGGATTAGGCCAAGCTGTGACAGATCCAGCTCAGTGAAATAGCTTGGCAAGGTACGGAGGGCTGCTGGCATCCACATGTGGGAAAGGAGAAATGGAACGTGGGAAAGGAGAAATGGGACCCAGGAAAAGCAATTTGTTCTGTAAGTTTGATAGAAAGTTGTACCTCGTCCTCCTCCTCAACTTCTGCAGTAGCTAGTCTGGATGCAGCTTCAAGCGTTCCAGCAATACCACGATCTCCAGGTGCTTCTTCCATTCCTGGTATTGGTGGGAATCCTAAAGGAAGACAACACTGATTAATCATTTAGAAGTTCATTTTCTGGTTACTGATGACAATTTCACTGTCCATCGCTTTCATACCATATGCAATTTTAAGAAGTGTCAAAACAGCCAGGTTGACTCAATGTAAGATTTTCAGTTCTCTTCCTGTGACAACTGCTTAAGACAACCTAATTTTAAGTTATAATTACAATGAGTCAACACAGCTTGTCTAATGAACTTATTGACCAATTACTCAATTATTTTTAAAACAACTACAGTTTCAAAGCAAGTTGAAACAGGCAGTTACTGATGCCCGAATTGGTATTTAAAAAACATCAATGGCCATGAAACTTGTCTTTGGTATTAATGCTAAAACAGCATTGTAGAAGTCATTAGAACTGAATATAGGGAGGGGAGTGTAAGGAGCAGCCAAAACAATGCAGCTCCTTCAGACCAATTTTAACCTCAAAATCTTCAGTAAAGTGAAGAGGTGAAAAGTGTTTAGAGGACAACCACATGAAAAGCTTCATATAGCAATATCACCTTAATTGATTCTCAGAAAGTCAGTCTCCATTAACCCTATGCTTTTTGCATACAATTTTTTAAAAATTCATTTACTGCATGTGGGCATTGCTGGCAAGGCTAGTATTTGTTGCACATTCCCAATTACCCTTAAGAAAATGGTCGTGAATAATCTTCTTGAATTGCTGCAATCTGTGTAGATTATAGATCTTGTGGTAGTTTTTGAAACAACTGAGCATTCTGCTAGGCCATTTCAGAGGGTAGTTGAGATTCAATCACATTAGGGTGGGACCAAAGTCACATATAGGCCACACTGAGTTAAGAATGGCAGGTTTCGCAACGGTGAACCAGATGATTTTTAGGATGATCCTGTAGTCTCACAGTCACCATTCCTGATACTAGCTGTTTATTCTAGACCTATTTAATTAATTGAATTTAAATTCCACAATTGCCGTGGTGAGATTTGAATTCGGGTCTCCAAATTTATTAGTCTGGATTACTATTCCAGGATCTTAATTACTGTTCTACTGTACCAGTGCAATTGCCTACTTTTTAAAAATTCTTTCATGTGATGTGTATGTTACTGGCAAGGCACACATTTGTTGCCCATCCCTAATTGCCCTGGAAAAGGTGGTAGAGATTGCCTTCTTAAATCACTGCAGTTTGTGTGCTATAGGCACACCCACTTGCTTTTAGGAAAGGAGTTTTTTTTTGCCCCAGCGACAATGAAGGAACAACGTTACAGTTCTAAATCTGTATGGCATGTGGCTTGGAGAGGAACTTTCAAGTGGCAGTGTTCCCCTGTGTCTGCAGCCCATGTCCTTCTAGGTGGTAGAGGTCATGGGTTTGGAAGCTGCTGATGAAGGAAGCTTAGTGAGTTACTGAATTATGCACTTAGCGAAAATGAGTCCAAACTGTTCATAACTACGTTTGGTGAACATCCATAAAAGAAATGAGATAAATTCCACCGTTATTGTGTCAGCCTCGACTCAGTAGGAGCACTCTCGCCTCTAAGTCAGAAGGTTATATACTTAGGTTCCACTCCAGAGACCCGAGTGCATGTTCTAGGCTGACACCCAAATGTAGTACTGAGGGAGTGCCATCTTTGGGATCAGATGTTAAATTGAGGTCCCATCTGTCTTCCCAGGTGGTTGTAAAAGGCCCTATGGCACCAAAGAAGAGCAGAGACATTCTCCCCAATGCCCATGTTTATGCCTCAATCAACATTAGTTAAAAAACAGATTATCTGGCTGTGCTCTCACTGATGTTTGAGAGATTTTGCTGTGCACACTGGCTGCTGCATTTCCTACATTACAAGGTCACAACACTTTTAAAGGACTTCATTACTAGTGAAGTATTTTGTGAGGTTGTGAAAAGGCCCTTTATTGATACAAGCTCTCTTTCTTTATTACTTGATCAGGATCAAGCTAATCAACAAATAAAGCTTCATCACCTTTATAAACTGATATCAAGTATGACTTATGGGGAAATTTTACACTGCTGTATAAACGCAGCATATATACCAATGGTGCATAACAGTATTTGGTGTTTGAGAGGGTTGTAAAGGAATTTTGGGCAACAGATTTTCCCCTGAAGTGCACTGGAAAGACAGTTACCAGCATTTTCCAAGCAGGCTGCATATATGCACAAGGTCAATGTGAAGAGGATGTTCCCTCTTGTGGGAGAATCTAGAACTAGGGGGTCACTGTTTAAAAATGAGTGGCCCATTTAAGACGGCGATGAGGAGAAATGTTTCTCTCAGAGGGTCATGACTCTTTGGAACACTCTTCCTCAAAAGGCAATGGAGGCAGAGTCTTTGAATATTCTTAAGGCAGAGGTAGACAGATTCTTGATAAGCAGGGGAGTAAAAGGTTATAGGGGGTAAGTGGGAATGTGGAGTTGAGGTTCCAGTCAGATCAGCCATGAGCTTATGGCAGAGCAAACTTGAGGGACAGAGTGGCCGACTCCTGATCCTAATTTGTATGTTCGCACAACATACTTGAACTGCTTGTCGTCAAAAGATTTGAAAATCATGAACATGACGGTCGATTTAACAGCATTTTGTGATTTGCTTCTGAAACTTCCTGTTATTGCTGAAGCTCACTTTTACATGGGTGTAATTATTTGCTTACTTCCTGGCTTTCCTCAAAGGAGAAAATTGCACCTGGAGTGAGTATGAGGCTGTTTTTGGCTTTTTAATTTTCACGAAGTTTGACACGTCATTTCCTCTGCCTTTCCCCGCCTCCAATATTTGTTGCATTGTTTCAATTCATTTCTCTTTTCATCTCCTACTACTGACATGAAATCCATTTTCAGTTCAAGCACTAAACTCTCAGGATGCAAATTCCTCTTATTCTCAGGGATCTTGAGGATGAAAAGTAGTTGTCAAGTAATGCTCAGAATGAAGCATGCCTACACACGTACATACATACACCTCATACATAGGTTGCAATAAATCTTTGCTCACTGCATTCTGAATTAAAGCTATAAACCTAGATGGTGAGGAGCTTTCTGGCAGAATACAACTTAGCTGGTAGAAAGTTATAACGGTCTCTTGTGGTGCCTACGCTAACTGGCAAGAAGTTTTTAGAAAAAGAAAACCTTTACACATAAATACACTATCATTACACTCAGTTCCTCAGGGTAGTGTCCTCGGCCCAACCATCTTCAGCTGCTTCATCAATGACCTTCCTTCCATCATAAGTTCAGAAGTGGGATGTTTGCTAATGATTACACAATGTTCAGCACCATTCGCAACTCCTCAGATACTGAAACAGTCCATGTCCAAATGCAGCAAGACATGGACAATATCCAAGCTTGGGCTGACAGGTGGCAAGTAACATTCGAGCCACACAAGTGCCAGGCAATGACCATCTCCAACAAGAGAGAATCTAACCATCGCCCCTTGACATTCAATGGCATTACCATCGCTGAATCCCCCCACTATCAACACCCTGGGGGGGGGTTACCATTGACCAGAAACTGAACTGGGGTAGCCATTTAAATACTGTGGCTACAACAGCAGGCAAGAGGCTAGGAATCCTGCGACGAGTAACTCACCTCCTGACTCCCCAAAGCCCATTCACCATCCTCAAGGCGCAAGTCAGGTGTGTGATGGAATACTCTCCACTTGCCTGGATGAGTGGAGCTCCGACAGCACTCAAGAAGCTCAACACCATCCAGGACAAAGCAGCCCGCTTGATTGGCACCCCTTCCACAAGCATTCACTCCCTCCACCACCGATGAATAGTGGCAGCAGTGTGTACCATCTACAAGATGCACAGCATAAACTCACCAAGGCTTCTTGGGCAGCACTTTCCAAACCCACAACCGCTACCATCTAAAAGGACAAGGACAGTAGACACATGGCAACACTGCCACCTGGAAGTTCCCCTCCAAGCCACTCACCATCCTGACTTGGAAATATATCACTGTCCCTTCATGTCACTGGCTCAAAATCCTGGAACTCCCTCCCTAATAGCACCGTGGGTCTACCTATACCACAGAGACTGCAGCTGTTCAAGAAGACAGCTCACCATCACCTTCTCAAGGGCAATTAGGGATGGGCAATAAACATTGGCCTAGCCAGCGATACCCAAATCCCGTAAATGAATAAAAAAAAAGAGTTCTGCCAGGTGTACTAATTAACATAGTGTTAAAGACAGCCAAAAATCTGGTAAACCAGGATATTGAGATACTTATGCTGCAACCTGTAAACAGCAATTGGGGATATACTTGAAAAGAAAAAAATTGCAGGGCTATGAGGAAAGAGCAAGGGAGTGAAAATAATTGCATGGCTCTATCAAAGTCATTACAGACACGATGGGCAGAATGGGCTCCCTCTGTATTGCATAATTTTATAACAAAACTAACTTGAAGTGAAGATTTTCTTCCCACATCTGTCACTCTTATGCATTATCATAAGTGCAGGAGCTCACAGTTTAGAAGTAAACATTAATTTGTTGTTTTTATTGCCCACAATATAAAGAAACTGGCCTCCTGGAAGGGAAATCAAGTTAGCCTAAAACATCCTGAAGGAGCAAGCAATATATCTTTGTTAGGATTATTTGTAAAAAAAATTAGATGCAAGAAAATGTTTCCAATTGTGAGGGTGTCCAATACTAGAGGTCATAAATATAAGACAATCACTAATAAATACAATAGGGAATTCAGGAAAAAAGTTTTTGCTCAGAGTAAAAATATGGAATGTATGACTGCAAGGAGTTGTTGAGACGAAAGTATAGTTGCATTTAAGGGAAAGATAGACAGGCACAAGTAAGAAAGAAATAGGAGGGTATACTGATAGGGTTAGATGAAGAGGGCTGGGATGAGGCTTGTGTGGAGCATAAAAACTGGTATGGACGAGTTGAACCATATGGCCTGTTTTTGTGCTGTACTTTCAATGTAACTCTTGCAGCTTTTTCACTGTTGTCATTTTCTATTGCCAATACTGTAAACTACAAAATCACTGTTTAGAGTGTTAAATGTGCTAATTCTATCAAGCAAAAAGTAGTTACATCTCGTTAAAACACACCATGTATACTTAATCCCGTCTAAGTGGAAAGGAAGAAAAAAATAATGAGCATAACTATATTCATGTAAATCTTCCAATGCATTTAGTGGGAAATCATGTCAGCACAAATGCACTCATTTAAAGCAGTGGAGATTGTACATACAAACACTGATTCCTTTTTATGAATACACAAATATTTACACCATTACTTGCCTGGGGGTGCAGGAAGATCTGCAAAATCCACTTTTCTTCCAGCTGTGTGTGCTCGGATGGCATCTTGATATTGCTTCAAAATTAAAAAAGATGGAGATTATCTTTCTCACATTCCAAAAGAGTCCTATTTCTAATGGGACTCCCATATTAAATGTGTTAAAACCACCTCCAAGAAACTAGGGGCTATCTGATTTTGTGCCGGGTAGTGCATTTGCATTTTAGCAACTCTTGTGCAAGTTCCCAAACCTCAAATACTTACTGTCTTTGGAAACCTTTCTAGTGCCTCTCTTGCACAGGACAGAAGAAAAAGATTGTTGAACGGCCTCTACCCATTTTCTCTAACCAACACTATTTTTCTTGTCTTTAGTTACTATTGTCAAAGACCCTCTCTCAAGTTTCTTCTTCTATTCTTCTTAAGCCCTAAACCCTAAACAGACTTGTGTCATGACAAAGGGTCATTAGCTAGCTGACACAAAAGGGATTTTTGGTTGAAGCTAAGAGCATGTTTCTGCTGAGCTCAGGTTCAGCATTTTTAAGGGTGAACATTAAAGCATAAGAAAGAGGAGGACAGGTATATGGCCCCTCAAAGCTGCTCTGCCATTCAACACAATCTTGCTGATCTTCTGCCTCAACACTTTCCCATCATTTCTTGAGAAGTCAAAATCTATCTATCTAGCCTCAAATACATTCAATGATGGAGTACCCACAACCCTCTGGGGTAGAAAGAGTCAAACATTCACAATCGTCTGAGTGAAGAAATTATTCCTCACCTCAGTCCTAAATGATCAACTGCTCATTCTGAAACTAGACTCAAGTTCTAGCCAGAGGAATCAATCTTTTGTGTCGCCCCTGTCAAGCCCGTTGAGAATCTTGTATGTTTTAATGAGATCACTTCTCATTCTTCTGAACTCCAGAGAATAAAGGCCCAATTTACTCAGCCTCTCATCATAGGACAACCCTTTCAACTCAAGAGCTAATCTAGTGAATCTTCGCTGCACCACCTCCAAGGCAAATATATTTTTCCTTGGATATGGAGGCTCATAACTGTGCACAGTACTCGAGATCTGATCTCACCAAAGCCCTATATAATTGTAGCAAGACTTCCTTGTTCCTACACTCGTGTCCCTACATAAAAGCCAACATGCTATTTGCTGTACCTGCATGTTAAATTTTACAAGTAAACTCAATGCTCTCTGAACATCAATATTTAAAAGTTTCATGCCTTTTAAAAAATAATCTGCTTTTCTATTCTTATTACCAAAGTGAATAATCTCCCCACATTATAATGCCACTTGCTTGCCCACTCACTTAACCTGTCCACATCTCTTTGCAACCCCTTTGTGTCGTCCTCGCAGCTTACATTTTCACCTAGCTTTGTATCACCAGCAAACTTGGACACATTACTCTCTTTGTTGAAGTCATTAAAATAGATTGAAAATAGTTGAGGAGCCAGCAATGATCCTTGTAGCTCACTACCAGTTATAGCCTGTCAACTTGAAAATGCCCCATTTATCCCTGCTCTCTGCTTCTTGTCTGTTAACCAATCCTCGATCCACGTTAATATATTGCCCTCAATTCCATGAGCCCTTATCTTGCATATTAACCTTTTGTGTGGTACCTTATTGAATCCCTTTTGGAAATCCAAGTGTACTATGTGTATCATTTCTCCTTCGTCTACCCCATTAGTTGCATCCTCAAAAGTTCCTAATAAATTTGTCAAATATGATTTCACTTTCATAAAATCATTTTGACTCTGTCTGATCATACTATGATTTTCTAAGTGCATTGTTAAAACTTCCTTAATAATAGATTCCATAAGACCATAAGACATAGGAGCAAAAATTAGGCCATTCGGCCCATCGAGTCTGCTCCGCCATTCAATCATGGCTGATTCCAGCACTACCTGGATGACTGATGCCAGACTAACTGATCCGTAGTTCCCAGTCAGCTTAACTTCAGTGGTGGGGAAGCTTCTAGAGAAAATTATTCAGGTTAGAATTAGTAGACACATGGAAAAATGTGGGTTGATTAAGAAGCGCCAGCATGGATTTCTAAAGGGGAAATTGTGTTTAACTAACTTGGAGTTTTTTGAAGTGGTAAACGAGAGGGTTGATGAGGGTAATGCTGTTGATGTGGCGTACCTGGACTTTCAAAAGGCATTCGATACAGTACCACACAAAAGACTTATGAGAACAGTTATAGCTCTTGGAATAAAAGGGACAGCAGCAACATGGATACAAAAATTGGCTGAGTAATAGGAAACAGAGGGTGATGGTCAATGGATATTTTTCGGGCTGGAGGAAGATTTGTAATGGAGTTCCCCAGGGGTCGGTATAAAAATATAATGATGATCTAGATCTTGGTGTGCAGGGGACAATTTCTAAGTTTGCAGATGATACAAAACTTGGAAGCATTGTAAACTTTGAGCAGGACAGTATAGAGCTTCAAAAGGACAGACAAGTTAGTGGAGTGGGCAGATGAAGTTCAATGCGGAGAAGTGTGAGATGATTCATTTTGGTTGGGAGAACATGGGAGACACAATATAAAATAAGTACTGCAATTCTTAAGGGTGTGCAGGAGCAGAGAGATCTGGGTGCATATGTGCATAGATCATTGAAGGTGGCAGGACAGGTGGACTTAATAAAGCATACAGTACCTTGGGCTTTATTAATAAGGGCATAGAGTACAAGAGCAGGGAGGTTAAGCTGAGTTTATATAAAACACTAGTTAGACCTCAGCTGAGTATTTTGTGTACAGTTCTGGGTGCCACACCATAGGAAGGATGTGATCGCATTGGAGAAAGTGCAGAAGAGGTTTACAAGAATGGTTCCAGGGATGAGAAACTTCAGTTATGAAGATAGATTGAGGAAGTTGGGACTATTCTCCTTGGAGAAAAGAAGGCTAAGAGGAGATTTAATAGAGGCTTTCAAAATCATGAGGGGGCTGGATCGGACAGATATGGAGGACTGTTCCTGCTCATCAAGGGATCAAGAACGAGAGGGCACAGATTTAAAGTGATTTGCAAAAGAAGCAAATGTGATGCGAGAAAAAACTTTTTCACACAACGAGTGGTTTGAGTCCGGAATGCACTGCCTCGAAGTGTGGTGGAGGCAGGTTCAATTGTGGCATCAAGAAGGCAATATAATTATTTGAATAGAAACAATGTGCAAAGGTACGGGGGAAAAAGCAAGAGAATGGCACTAAGTTATGATGCTTATTTGGAGAGCCGGTGCAGACAATGGGCCAGGTGGCCTCCTGTGATTTCCCAGTTTTCCCTCTCCCTCATTTCTGGAATAGCTGTGATACATTTGCTAACTTCCAATCTAGGAACCTAGGATCTAGGAAATTTTGGAAAATTATAATCTAGTACATACACTATCTCTGCAGCTACCTCTTTAGAGCCCTAGGATGTAGGTCATCAGGTTCGGTGGATTTGTCAGATTTTAGTCCCTTAAGTTAGTCCAATACTTTTTTCTCTGTTGATAGTAATTAATTTAGATTCCTCATTCTTATTAGCCCCTTGGTTACCCTCTATTTCTAGTACGTAATTTTTGTCTTCTACTGTGAAAACAGACAAAATATTTGTTCAACATCTCTGCCATTTCCTCATTCCCTATGATAATTTGTCCTGTCTCTGCTCTAAGGGACCAATCTTTATTTTAACTACTCTCCTTTTAAAAAAAAACACTTTTAAAGCTCTTGCAATCAATTCTTATATTCCTGCCTAGTTTAACTTTTATTCCAGTTTTTCCCTTTTGAATAAAACTTTTGTTCCCTCTCCCCGACTTTGCTGACTTCTAAAACTCTCCCAATCCTCAGGCTTACTACTATTCTTCACAACATTATAAACCTCATCTTTTAATTTAATACTATCTTCAACTTCCCTAGCAAACTACAAATGGATCTTTCTTGCTGAGTTTTTGTTTTTAGTGGAATATCCTTTTGTTGAAGACTTTGAATAATTTATTTAAATGTTTCCTGCCATTTATTTACCACCATACCTTTTAGTCTATTTACCCAATCAACCTTAGCCAACTCTCCCCTCAATGAAACCTCAATGGTACAGGATCCTATTGGTCACCTTGACAGAGCAAAACACACTGGTACCACCAAGACAAAGAAAGGAATTGGTATATTAACGAACTCACCCAACAGTTCATTAACCAACCATTAACTCAGTTATCCATAACAATCTAGAACAATAGGCGATTCAATATCAAGTTTGAGACACGTTTGGTATGAGTGCACACATGGGATATCATGAAAAGCCAAATTCGTGCACATACAACAGAAGTTAGCAGACACAGACCTCCAACAGAGTGCAGTACAGGCAGTAGCTAATATAACTGACAGCATTACTTGCCAATCCCTGGACAGGGAAGGAACTGGAGGACACACCTGCAACTTCCTGTGTAACAAAAGAATAAAGGCCTACATGCTCAATATCAGTTTGAAAGTTGCAGCAGGAGGTGGACTCAGAACTAGAATGAAAATTAGGATAGAACTAGTCAGGTGTCAACTTTGGCTGACCAGAAAAAGGAAAAAAATGTTTAGCTTGCAATCCAGGATAAGTGGAGGCTCTTCATTACTTTGTATATTATAGGAAGTGCAATAAAAGTTTTTAAAAAAGAGAGTCTGGAATTGCTACTCTATTCATTCACTAGTATTCTGTAAAATAAACCAGTTTGTCTTTACATTGATTTAATCTCACCAGATGAGCCTTTCAAATATTTGGGGAAATAATGAAAGGATGCATGCAAGGATATCTAGAATGTGTAACAAAGTGCGGTCTCATTGCGATCCTTTGCTCCTCAGCTGGGATTTCCAAAAATAAATTACTGCCATAAGAGTTAAGTGTGCATTGTATCTGTTTCATGATCACCACTGGAATTGAAAAGCCTGTACATAATCACTCAGAAGTATGCACATACTCAGAAGTCTCACACATGAATAATGACCGATTAGGAAAGATAAACAAGGATATCTGAGGTACTGCACCTTAGCAAGTAATCAACACATATAAAGGGTAACTAGAGAAAAATTGTCAAGAATACCCCAACCCCACTAAGGATTTATGTACCTTTGCTATTCTCTGATGCATCCTTGCTTTACGGTCATTCCCATCAGTTTTAGCTTGAGCTGCTGCTGTTTTGTATTTCTCCATTCTTTGATGTAGAGCCTCTAGAACATCTTTGGGTGGTGAAGGTAGGCCTAACATCACAAACATGAAATGTCCCCACTATAGTTAACAAATATTCAATAGAAATTCTTAAATTAATCTATCAAAAATTGTTATATACATATTTAGTGAACTGAACCACAGCTTGAAGGAATAATTTGTCTACTTCAATCTGTAGTGTTTTGACCCTCCCTCCTCACCCCTTCCCACTTTCATCATCCACAGTCCCTCTCCCAACTCTGCTTTTTAATCCACCCAACTGGCTCCTCTCCCATCTCAAGTGTTGGTTCAATTTTCTCCCTGCTCTCTGGCCCTTTTTGACTTTAATAATGCCCTTGGTAGTGATCCACGTGAAACACCACAGGAGATGATTCAATCCCACATACCATTTCTGACTAACGCAGATCACCCTTTCTGAAGAATTATATTCCTATCCTCATCAACAGACTAGCAGGGATCAACAAGTGTCTGCTTAGTACCCCAGGTAGCATCACACTACATAGAGAATTCTAAGGAAGAACCCATCTCCCTTCACTATGGCACAACTTATTAAGCGTACATGCACAGTGCCATTGACCCAACTCACTTAATGGAAGGCAAACATTATGTTAAGGAAAAATTACAGCTTCACCGTGAATGGCAGATCCAAACTAACATTTCCAATGTTTAGACGGTTCAAGTCCATAAAACACAAAACAATAAAAACATGCACATCTCAAAATGACAAAACAGAATTTAAATAGGAAGCTTGGATAAAGTTTTATGTCATCCTAATACTATCTTGAGATTCATGGAGTTGTAAAGAGCAAAAATTTAGGACATCAGCTAAATTCCAAAAAAAGTTTAACTTTATAACAAACTATTATTCTGCTATATGCACGAAGACTATTTTGTTCTTTGTACAATTGTGAAACCTTGCATAAATATGGAAGAATTGCACAAACTGTGCAACAGTGTTTAATGCTGAAAATATAAAAAAATAGGGCTCTGACAGTCTTTGTTTGACTCCAAAGTTCAAGGTAGGAAGAAAATTATATATATCATAACAATCCAACAGTCTTAAGGCTAATTAGTCAAGAATATAGAATTTAAGGTTCTGAACAGCAGATGCTTCTAAAATAAAGTAAAATAGCATTTTTCTGACAATGAGAACATTCTAGATCCAGAAACAATTCTAAGGCTTTAGCTAATTAAAATGTTTCTGCTCATATTTTGCCAAGTCCACTGCATAACTGAATAAACATGTCAAATAATAATAGCTCAAGAGCACAAAATCTTTAGTTTAATAAACACCGAAGTTGCCAGTGTCAATTCTATTTTCTGTTTCCGGTCCTAGCTGCATTTCCCCAAGTTGGGCTAGTTCTTGTTATTGATTGTGCTAACCACAGAGGAATCCAAAGTTTTAAAGCTTCAATCAAGGTATGTCCTGAAGCTTCAAACTCTCTCAGCACTGATCCACTGCATTTTACATTATAATTTTGAAATGCTTATCTTTCTCATTAAACAACAAAGGCTACTATGCTATCTGGTATCAGTGATATTTCATTGTACACTTAAACACATTGTACCAGATTCTATAGTGACTTGAGGTTCAGCTTTGGGATCCATTCTTTGTTGATCAGGAAGAGTTAGTACACTGGAAGGACTTAGTGATTTTTCTTGGGCTGAAGTATCTGTCAAAACATTTGAATAAATTGCTACAAATAAAAACATTTTTAAAACGAAATCGTTATCATATATCATAAAGTGAAAAGTTTATTTTCAGTTTTAGTTTCAAAGCATAGGGAATCTTTAATCTCTCAGATCATCAGTTAACTGAATCGCAACAGGTAACAAACATTTCAAATTTATAGTCTGCCAGGAGGCAGAACTGTGCTTTGAGAGGGATAGTTCATAGCAGATCAGCTTTGTTTGAAAAACAGACACCGTGGATTTCTTTTGCATATTTAATACCGATTCGTTCTAGCTAGTCAGTCTATTAATCATGATTAGCTAAAAATGGGAAAATAATTCCAAGTGGTCAAGACTACTGCAAAGATGAAATTACTTTCATGTCTGGCATGTGAAAAGGCCTATACATACATGCCTAAACGTTTGTGTCGATCGGACACAAGAGTTGAAATGTCAGCAGTACTAAGTTGAGCGTGGATGTGTCGAAATTCATCAAGCAACTCAACAAAAGGGCGCTTTTCTTTCTCTTCCTAAAAGATATTTATTCAAATATATATTTGCCAAAATAAATTGCACTGTGCAGAAATCCTACCAAATTGGAATTAATTTAAAAATGGGAAAGTAAGAACTCCTAATTGCTCAGTGAATAAATACACAGCAAAATGTAGTAGTGAGCCATATAAATCAGCTAAGTTCCAAATTCCTTCCTTGAGTCAGTTGATCTCAGCCAGTCAAGGCCAGCTTAAAGCACCTGCAGATCCTGCAGTTCGTGGGAACCAATTGAGGAGCAGCAATGTAAAACCACATTTTGAGTTCTGACAATTTGCTTTTATATTGTTAAAATTATCTAATGCGCCCTAACAATTGGGAAGACAAGTTCTGTAATTGATCACTCTCAGCACTATACACATTACATTTTGTGGCAGAAAGAGGTAATGGGAAAATAAAGGTCAAGCCATACATTTTGCCAAGAAACTGTCATTACTGTGCAGATACGCTTGTCCCCCTTGCACTTCTCCCATACACAAATCAGTTTATACTAATTTACACATACATGTCAACATTTAAGGGAATGTGTGTCCTGGGACTCCTTGAATAACAACCCAATTCTAGTGCTTGACTGTTACATTTTAACACAAGGTGCATGGGTGGGTCAGAGTAATTCTTGGGTGGGGGGTGGTGGGGGGCGCTCCCAAACTATTTCAGTTGACAGGGTGGTAGAGAGAGCACTATAATTGACTTCAGTATCACTGTGCCTGTTGAATAACGTAAGTGTGGAATTTTGGGTCAAGATCAATCTTCATGATGGCATGCCATGGTCAAGAGGCTCACTTTTTATGTTCACTTGGATGGAATACTAAATTGTAGTATTATATCCAGTACAAAATTACAACTTCAGAAGGGAAGTTTTCATTAAAACACAAGAATGGTTCAGGTTTGCTGAAATTACTACCCATTTGTAGGGGATTCACGAGATCTCAAAATGAAGAAATAGTCTTTAAATCCTTGCATGTATGAAGCAATTTTTATATATTTTTGCAGAGGAGATTGGCACTGTCCAGAGACATAAATTAAAATGTTTGAATGGACTGAAATGAATTGTTGTACGATAGTTATGCATTTGCAATTAATAGAGAGAGATACAATGTATCTACATCAGAATTGAACTTGTGATGCAATTCTGGTCACCACATTACCAGAACGATATGGAGGCATTGGAGAGGGAGCAGAGGAGATTTACCAGGATGCTGCCTGGTCTGGAGGTTATTAGCTATGAGGAGAGGTTGGAGAAACTCGGATTGTTCTCACTAGAGCGACGGAGATTGAGGGGCGACTTGATAGAAGTTTACAAAATTATGATTGGCATGGACAGAGTAGATAGTCAGAAGCTTTTTCCCAGGGTGGAAGAGTCAATTACTAGGGGACATAGATTTAAGGTGAGAGGAGAAAACTTTAGAGGAGATGTGCGGGGCAAGTTTTTTTAAGCAGAGGGTAGTGAGTGTCTGGAATTCGCTGCCAGAGGTGGTGGTGGAAGCAGGTACGATAGTGGTGTTTAAGAGGCAGCTTGACGAATACATGAATATGATGGGAATAGAGGGATACCAACCCTGGAAGTGCAAAATGTTTTAGTTTAACAGGCAATATGATCGGCGCAGGTTTGGAGGGCCGAAGGGCCTGTTCCTGTGCTGTACTTTTCTTTGTTCCTGTGATCAGCTTCAGACCAGAGCAAAATGGACTGACTTAAAATCTGTGTAATAATATAAAGTCACTCAATTATGCAATATTACAAATTTATGCACTCACACCTGTTAGTGATGGTGGCAGATTACTCAGATCCACAGGCTCCCCAATGTCCAAAGCCTTTATCACAACATCAAATTTCTGAGAAACAAGAAATGGAAAACACATACTTTTAAATCTGTGTATATCTATTATATATTACAAATAGCACATGGTCACAATAGCATAAAATAATTGCATCTATAGGTGGAGTTGTAAGCATAACATTAGATGGCAGAGCTCCCACACCACCCCCCGAAGTAAGAAATTAGCCTTTAAAATTCACACGAGGAAAATTTATAGTGCCTAAAGGTTTGTCTGAATATTAAATCTTGGGAAGCATAAGTCAAATAAAAATATATAGCATATAGAAAATCCTAAATAAATTTTGAAGAGTAAGTTTACAAGTGGTAGTTAAAGTAGGTCAAAGAAACTACTGCATTAAAAGGCAGCATTGACCATTTTCCATATTAGGCTTCTGAAAATCCAGCTATTGTAAACATAGTAGTTTACTGACCGGCACAGATTTCAGGGACATCAAATGAATCTGACATGCTAACAAACTTAAAAGGCTTTAAACGATTGCATCTTCCAATATATTTGAAAATAAGTATTTCATCAGGTTGGTTGTTTCCTACATTGCTGGTTAAAATATCCTTGTGGCACTCAACCAAAGTTTTGACATGGCAGTGTCAAGACTTTATAGCAATCGAATTGAATAAAGCAATAGAATGATCACTAAATCAGTGATCTTACCAGCCTGATTTCTCAAGCAAATAAAATCATACAATCGCTCATTACATTGTTTGCAGCTAATTCTGGTGACATACTACAGCAAAATACTGTGGATGCTGTAAATCTGAAATGGAAACAGAAAATGCTGCAAATTGTCAGATCAGGCAACATTTGTGGAAAGAGAAACAAACCTAATGTTTCAGGTCAATGACCTTTCATCAGAACCATCAATATGAAATGTTGACTCCATTTCTCTTCCCACAGATGCTGCTGGACCTGCTGTGAGTTATCCACATTTTCTGTTCTTATTTCAAATTATACACTTTTTTAATATAAGGATTGGGGCATTTCAAAATATATTATTCTGCAATGGTAGAGCTGTTTTCCTTCAAAGTCCAATTATTTTTAAGTAAACAGAAGATCACAACAGAGTTTAACTGGTCAGCCCTGCTCGTTCAAGGAACTTAAGACAGGAATGTGCTCATCAGTCTTAGGCTGTGGTCAAAAGCAGCCAGCATTTTAAAACTATTTTGCATCTGTAATAAAACGTGATACCTGCTAGGCTAACTAATATGTATGTATAAATTCAATTTACAATTAATGTACTAAGTTTTAAAACTGAGAAGTACCTTGTTGCTGCTGATGCTATAATTTGCTTGCAGCTTATTTTTTTCTTCCATCCCCACGTGGTTTTTTTGCAACATACCTTTCCCAAAAAGCATGGTTGGAAAACTGATCCTAAGTTTCAACTAATGCCACGTTTTAACTGTGCCACTGAAAAGTTGAGGGTGTAACTCGGATCATTCTGATTTGCTCTTCCTCCCAAAGGGACAGTGTCTGGTACCCAATGACATTTCCTTTGTTGGCCCAATTGATATCAATAACTCATTTTTGATAGAACCAGATATATAAATTGGCATACCAGCTAGTGGAATCGACAGGTTCTATTAACACACAACTTTGCTACTCATCAGATATTTAACTGACTTCACTAATACTAAAAAACAGTCGAGCCAGTGAAGTATTGTCAACTGTACCATCAAATTGTTGAAAACAAATTCAAATGTAAATATTTTTCAGAAATGCATTTTACAATGGTCCCATTATAGCATATTTTCAATGCCATGTGTTACCATAACTTTATACAGGTCAACGGATTTCTTTTTAAAAAATGACAAAGCTTTACTTTGCTGGTTTTCATGTATTCTTTAGTCTTTGTGATGTCTCCTTGCTGTTTTGCTCTCAGTGCAGCCAATTTATACTCCTTCTGTCTTCCAATCAATAATATTTTCGTCTTTGTATCATCACACCCTGCAAAGCACAAAAACAAAACTGCCTTTAAAAAGAACAATCAAATCCATCTGCAGCAAAACTGGCTTCAGATGACTACTTCAGGGAGTATTTCTAATTTGCATTCAAGCTTAAATCAAAATTGATTGCCAAGACTGATTTGCATCACACCAAACCAGCATAAGTTGACAAAATGCTTCTGCTTTCAGCATTACCAATTCTTTCTCTAATAGTCAGAAAAAATATTTATCAAGAACAGTCCAGAGTCGATTCCTTCTATGAATCTTGTATAATTTGTCTGGGCAGATAATGGGCTCCACCTAATTTATTTAGACCAAGAGCAAGTGCTGCAAATGTATAATAATTTGATACAATACCTGAGCTATCATTAATTGCTGCATCATCAGTAGTGGATGCATCAATGGTCTCTGACTGAACAGAAGTTACAGACTCTGCGATGCTTGGAGGTTCAGACACTGAAGACATCACAGGTAACACAGTAACACTAGGTTTAGGTAGTAGTCTCTCGTTTGCTGGTCTTGGTATATTCTGATGCATTTCAGTTATTCCACCTTCCACATATTCAGCTTCCAAACATTTTGCACTTAAGCCATCAGGTTGGAGCACTGTGGCACTGCTTTTGCCAGTAGCAACTGGAGGAGGAATTTCTGCTTCCTCTATCTTTTTACCTTTCTTTGCAGAAGCCAGCATAGTCTGTAATGTCTATTAAATAGAAGAAACGTATGAAGATTGTACAACCCTTGCTACATTGAATATAACGACAATTTTTAAAATTTACAAAATAATATCATGACAAATCTAGAAAAAGGGTTTTGAAAATAACTGATCCAAGTTATTTATCATTAGATGGTACACCTCTTCAATATTCTTGTGAAACACCACAGGTTTAGTTATGAACAGTTCCTACAGCAAATTAGAAAGTAGGTGTCAGAGTACATAACACACAACTCTTGCTTTTAAACACAAAATGTTTAATTTTTAAACACAAAATGTTTAATTTTAGCCAAGAAAGTACAGTGACAAAGTAATAGGATTATTACAAAGAATAATTTGAAAATGCCTTAGGTGGTGAGTAAGTGCAGTTGTACGAAAACTGCTGGAATGGTACAAAAGTGATGCTTCTTTTTTCACCTTGCTGGAACAATAAATCCTAGTAAAAATAACCCCAGGAACAATACTGTCCTAGTGCAAACTGTCATTCAAGCAGTTTGGTTAGCTCTTGGTCAAGTCATTAGATGGAGCCTAACAGTTCAATCCTTCTTTAGGTAGGGGCTAGACATAGATCAGGATTGGTGTTTTGGCTGATTATAAAGCAACTCATTGACAATCTGAACTACCTTTGCTTCACAGCTTATTGCTACATGAAAGATAGAATAAGAATTACAAAACATTTAAAGCATACCTTCAGCCCTCGTTCATATCTCTTCATTTTTGATGTCTCTCCAGTTTGCTTTGCATTACTAATTGCAACCCTATACATCTGGAGTCTATCTTCCAGTGTATCTTGTAATCCACCAGAATTCACAGAAACTGCACTTAACTTGGAAAAAGAAAATAACTTTTAGCAATTGGATTATATTTTTCAGGCCAAATGCGGAGGATCTTATTTTTACTCAAGTGACTTAACAAATATTTAGTGAACATTTATAAAAAAAGTTATCTAAATGTGTGTTCGGATGTTAAAAAATGTGGTCTGTGCCTTTATAAAATGGCCAATATTATGTTCTCCTTACCTACAAAACACGTTATGTATTGATACTATTAGTATAGACTGTGTTTTAAAATGTAGCTTTGCATTGGACTAGACTTAAACTAGAATCTGATGCAAACTCCAAATGCCTCAAAAAGTGTTTGGAAGTAACATTGCTGACATAACTTCAAATTATACTATCACTGTTACAACTGCATTACTTCATACAGATATACAAACATACAAATTCGGAGCTAGAGTAGGCCATTCAGCCCCCCGAGCCTGCTCCACCATTTGATAAGGTCATGGCTGATCTGAATGTGGCTTCAATTCCATTTTCCCCAGAACCCTTGACTCCTTTGCAATTGGGAATCTAACTCATATTCAATTAGTTAGATATTCAATATTCAATGGTCCATATTCAATGTTAACTCCATATTCAATGACTCAGCCTCTACTGCTCTGTGAGGAAGTGAATTCCACAGACTAATGACCCTCTTCTCATCTCCATCTTAAATGGGCAACCCCTTATTTTTAAACTGTATGTCTAGTTCTAGTATGGCTGTAGCAAAATTTCCCTATTTTTATATTCTATTCCCTTGCAAAAAACTACAACATTCCATTTGCATGGTACTAAAGATGAAGTTTTTTTAACTAAGTAGTTCTGAAAAGTTACAAGAACAAGCTTTTATTTTTAACTACAAAAAAAAACAGGGTTTACCTGAGGCTGAGAAGCAAGTTGATTCTTTGCTTCTGGAGCAGGCTCTATGGGAACAGGTGAATTTGTAGATTCTTCCTCCTCCTCCTGAACCACTTCCTTCAGCTCTGCCTTGGTTATAAAATAAATAATTTTACATATATGGCTAAGCAGATACTAAATATTTTTTTTTCTCTTTTGCATACTTCTTTTGCATACTCCCTTGTATACCATTATACCACCGACAAATTAACTAGTACAAATCATAGATTACTTAATGGAAACAAAGTCACAATTGGAATATTAATTGTAGCCCGCTTCTTGCGCCTTAACCCTTTGGAAGACTAACAAGAAGTTGGTTGGGTTGGCGGGGGGGCAGGTGCTCTGTATAGGATTTGATTTGTGAAACAAAAACCAAGGAATGAATGGATATAATTTAATAGAATACATCCTGAGGTGCTTAAATAAAGGATTAACTTTAAACAGAATTAATATTTTTGGCTTCAAAAGCTATTCTGAGAATAACATAAATAAAACAATCATCCATGGCTCCAAACATCTACATCTTATTTAAAGACCTGATTAAAAACACACATTTAATACAATAACAGGGAAATGCCATTGTTCCAAATTGTTATTAAAGTAATAGCTATATGGATAATCAAGCTTTGTAATTAGCTTTAATTAACCAATGCCAGGTTGACCAATTCTTAAATTTACTGATCGAAAGAGTCATTACAAGAATTTCCTACATGGTTTACTGGATTAAAGCACAGCCTCACAGGACTGAGCCAGCAAATTGCAAGATCTGCATGGAATTGGGTGCTTTCATCTGGGTTAGGGGACAGGAAAAAAAATCAGCCACAATTTCAGTGACACATTCTGGATCAGTGCACTTATTTAAACACCAGCTAAGGACTGGATCATACTTGGTCGTGACTCCATATTTAAAAGTCAGCTGGCACTCATCATGAGTACAGACAATGCTGCTACCTTCAAAAATGAAGGGGAAAGGGAAACAAAGGGGAGAATTGTTTAAAAAGAAATGAACACTGCAACTTTATGCATAATAAATGGAATTTATGTACAGTGAAAAATGTTTAGAAATAACAGTAATAAAAACCTGAATTCCACCTATTATAAACTTTTAAAAATATGCTTTTAAAGAAAAAGCTGAGAGATTTAATCTATTGGAATTAATTCCATGGTAATAAGGAGACCATGGGCAAATGGGACTTAAATAATTTTTGTGTGTCTATATTTGTAACGAAACAAGGTTCTTCAATTACTACAACAGCACAATATTTGAAAACATTGAGTTCTTAATCGAACTCTAATTTTTCAAGATCCCCAGTCCTCTACTTATTTATCTATCCAAGTTATGCCCTAAAACTTCAACTTACCAAGAGCTCTTCATCATTTTCCAAATCATCGTCCTCATCTTCATTTTCATCTACATCCTTCATACATTCCTCAGCCATTTGTTCTATATGGTTCATTGGCAAAGTTGCTGTAGATAAAATACACAGGTATCAAAGAAAATAGTCTTGACTCAGAACCATTTTTTCTTAGATTAAGATGCTCGATTTAAATAGCCAATGGCAAAATATTTGACGATGGAAACTACAGAACTACTGGGTATTTGACATAATACTATGCCACAAAAAGGCCTAGTTATGGGCCACAGCTGCAGAAAATATAAATCAACAAGCCAATCAGCTGCAAAAAGCTAGATGCCATTTTACACACTGATGGAATGCAGTGGTAATATTCATTTTTTCTTGCAAAATGTTATTATTGTGCTAGAGCCAGCCTTAAGGCACAATCTTCCAATTTTGTAGTTTTCTAATTTATAACCCTATGTCCTTTCTAATGCACTATCTTTACAGATATTTGACTTTGGCAAAGGAAAGTTATACTTAGTGCTTTATAATGCATTTTACAGTGATCAAATGCAGATTACTTTAATTTACTGGTATTCTCCTAAACTCCATCACATATTAAAACGTTATGCACCAATGGTGAATATCCAACCCCAAAATAAATAGTAAATGTAAATGAATAGTAGGAAGTAAATTCAAAGATGCAGATTAATGCAGAAGTTCAGAAATTATTACAAACCACCTAATCTTTGTTTTCATGGTTTGCATTAGTACTCTCCGGGCTCTGTTACAAATTCTGTAGGGACCATTAACTTTTTTTTAAAAATATTGAGTTTCCAGGTCATAGCTGAAAAGATGACATGCCAAAATTTCACATCTTAACACTTTTATTGTAACAAACAGACTAAAGCACATTTGAATAAACACTATTTTTGTAAGAACTTATACTTTAAACTACAGAACAGAATTTTCCTTTTACTTTTAACACAACCAAAGAAACCCATTTAAAAGCAAAATACTGCGGATGCTGGAAATCTGAAACAAAAACAGAAAATGCTGTAAAAACTCAGCACATCTAACAGCATTTGTGGAGAGAGAAAAAAATTTTGAGTCCATATGACTTCTTTAGAGCTAAAAGACTGAAGAAGAGTCATAGGGACTCAAAACGTTAACTCTTTTTTTTCCCCCCACAAATGCTGTTAGACCTGCTGAGTTTTTATAGCATTTTCTGTTTTTGATAAAGAAACCCATTTCACAGCTATACTTTACACAGTCCCTTATGTAGTCATTCGATTTTCCCAGACCCAGTCCAAACGTTCTTAGCTCCTGAGAGTTTACTTCAATTCCTTTCCTTTCCCAGCCTAGTAACTTTTAACCCCAGAGCTGTCTTTCACAGTGAGTGTTTTCCCTGGAGATTTACCCCCTCGCGTAAGCTAGACAAATCTTCCACCCTTGTTTCAAATTCTCATGAATTTGGTCTTTTCAATCTAAGCAAGAGCTTCCACCCACATTCCTGCATGGCAAACCAGAGAGACTTTACGCCTCTAGCTAATCTCCCTCTCTCTCCCCTGGATCCTGGCAGACTACCTATGTCTGAGAATTTTAGGGAAATCTTAGAAACCTTTGCCCTCTCAAAGCCCATCTCCAAGGCAACATGAATTCACATAGGCTTTGTTTTTAGGTAGAACTACTGATTAGCTATCTTTGAGGCTCCACCGTGCTTTTATCTTGAAAGCAACTGGACAATTCAAAGCATAACTGCTTACAACCAAATATTCTCACCACCATCCCGGGACTCTGAACACTAGCAGTCTCACTGTTACTGTAGCACTGTAAACATAGATGCTGCTGCCATTGTCTCAGAGTGTGAACACCTTATTTCCAGCAAAAAAATCCCAGTCTCCCTTTAATCTTTAACAGCCATGTCACTAAGGCCTGTTGCTGTTAGACAGACTTCAGAACAAGTCATTTGGCCCCCTTCATTTTATCCTAAATTAAAGGCACAATTCCAAAACAATCTTATAAAACCTCAGCAAGTCTGGCAGCATCGGCGGAGAAGAAATCAGTCAACGTTTCGAGCCTCCATGGCCCTTCGGCAGAACTGCAGCATAGTTTCAACAAGGGAGAAATATAAATTGGTTTAAGGTGGGTGGGGGGGGGGGGGAAGAGACACATTGAGGGTGTGGTGTGAGCAGATAATAATCAAAAGATGTCACAGACAAAAGGGTCAAAGAGGTGTTGAAGGTGGTGGTCTTTGTCTGAGAAAAGTGCTAATTAAGAATGGAAAACAGGATATTCAAAGTACAGCTCTAGTGGGGGTGGGGTGGAAAGACTAAAGGTTTTAGTTTTAGATTTAAAAATAATGGAAATAGGTGGGGAAAGAAGAATCTATATAAATTATTGAAAAAAAAGCGGGTGGGGGGGGGAAAAGAAACGGGGTGGGGATGGGGGGAGGGGGAGTTTAAGATCTAAAGTTGTTGAATTCAATATTCAGCCCAGAGGGCTGTAAAGTGCCTAGTCGGAAGATGAGGTGCTGTTCCTCCAGTTTGCGTTGGGCTTCACTGGAACAATGCAGCAAGCCAAGGACAGACATGTTGGCAAGAGAACAGGGTGGAGTGTTAAAATGGCAAGCGACAGGGAGGTTTGGGTCTTTCTTGCGGACAGACCGCAGGTGTTCCGCAAAACGGTCGCCCAGTTTGCGTTTGGTCTCTCCAATGTAGAGGAGACCGCATTGGGAGCAACGAATGCAGTAGACTAAGTTAGGGGAAATGCAAGTGAAATGCTGCTTCACTTGAAAGGAGTGTTTGGGCCCTTGGACGGTGAGGAGAGAGGAAGTGAAGGGGCAGGTGTTGCATCTTCTGCGTGGGCATGGGGAGGTGCCATAAGTGGGGGTTGAGGAGTAGGGGGTGATGGAGGAGTGGACCAGGGTGTCCCGGAGGGAACGATCCCTACGGAATGCCGTCAAGGGGGGTGAAGGGAAGATGTGTTTGGTGGTGGCATCATGCTGGAGTTGGCGGAAATGGCGGAGGATGATCCTTTGAATGTGGAGGCTGGTGGGGTGATAAGTGAGGACAAGGGGGACCCTATCATGTTTCTGGGAAGGAGGAGAAGGCGTGAGGGAGGATGCGCGGGATATGGGCCGGACACGGTTGAGGGCCCTGTCAACGACCGTGGATGGAAAACCTCGGTTAAGGAAGAAGGAGGACATGTCAGAGGAGCTGTTTTTGAAGGTAGCGTCATCAGAACAGATGCGACGGAGGCGAAGGAACTGAGAGAATGGGATGGAGTCTTTACAGGAAGCGGGGTGTGAGGAGCTGTAGTCGAGGTAGCTGTGGGAGTCGGTAGGCTTGTAATGGATATTGGTGGACAGTCTATCATCAGAAATTGAGACAGAGAGGTCAAGGAAGGGAAGAGAAATGTCAGAGATGGACCATGTGAAGATGATGGAGGGGTGGAGATTGGAAGCAAAATTAATAAATTTTTCCAGGTCCCGACGAGAGCATGAAGCAGCACCGAAGTAATCATCGATGTACCGGAGAAAGAGTTGTGGGAGGGGGCCGGAGTAGGACTGGAACAAGGAATGTTCCACATACCCCATAAAGAGACAGGCATAGCTGGGGCCCATGCGGGTACCCATAGCCACACCTTTTATTTGGAGGAAGTGAGAGGAGTTAAAGGAGAAATTGTTCAGTGTGAGAACAAGTTCAGCCAGACGGAGGAGAGTAGTGGTGGATGGGGATTGTTGGGGCCTCTGTTCAAGGAAGAAGCTAAGGGCCCTCAGACCATCCTGGTGGGGGATGGAGGTGTAGAGGGATTGGACATCCATGGTGAAGAGGAAGCGGTTGGGGCCAGGGAACTGGAAATTGTTGATGTGACGTAAGGTGTCAGAGGAATCACGGATGTGGGTGGGAAGGGACTGGACAAGGGGAGAGAGAAGGGAGTCAAGATAACGAGAAATGAGTTCCGTGGGGCAGGAACAGGCTGACACGATCGGTCTGCCAGGACAGTTCTGTTTGTGGATTTTGGGTAGGAGGTAGAAGCGGGCCGTCCGAGGTTGGGCGACTATCAAGTTGGAAGCTGTGGGAGGAAGATCTCCAGAGGAGATGAGGTCAGTGACAGTCCTGGAAACAATGGCTTGATGTTCTGTGGTGGGGTCATGGTCCAGGGAGAGGTAGGAGGAAACGTCTGCGAGTTGACTCTCAGCCTCCGCGAGGTAGAGGTCAATGCGTCAACTCGCAGACGTTTCCTCCTACCTCTCCCTGGACCATGACCCCACCACAGAACATCAAGCCATTGTTTCCAGGACTGTCACTGACCTCATCTCCTCTGGAGATCTTCCTCCCACAGCTTCCAACTTGATAGTCGCCCAACCTCGGACGGCCCGCTTCTACCTCCTACCCAAAATCCACAAACAGAACTGTCCTGGCAGACCGATCGTGTCAGCCTGTTCCTGCCCCACGGAACTCATTTCTCGTTATCTTGACTCCCTTCTCTCTCCCCTTGTCCAGTCCCTTCCCACCCACATCCGTGATTCCTCTGACACCTTACGTCACATCAACAATTTCCAGTTCCCTGGCCCCAACCGCTTCCTCTTCACCATGGATGTCCAATCCCTCTACACCTCCATCCCCCACCAGGATGGTCTGAGGGCCCTTAGCTTCTTCCTTGAACAGAGGCCCCAACAATCCCCATCCACCACTACTCTCCTCCGTCTGGCTGAACTTGTTCTCACACTGAACAATTTCTCCTTTAACTCCTCTCACTTCCTCCAAATAAAAGGTGTGGCTATGGGTACCCGCATGGGCCCCAGCTATGCCTGTCTCTTTATGGGGTATGTGGAACATTCCTTGTTCCAGTCCTACTCCGGCCCCCTCCCACAACTCTTTCTCCGGTACATCGATGATTACTTCGGTGCTGCTTCATGCTCTCGTCGGGACCTGGAAAAATTTATTAATTTTGCTTCCAATCTCCACCCCTCCATCATCTTCACATGGTCCATCTCTGACATTTCTCTTCCCTTCCTTGACCTCTCTGTCTCAATTTCTGATGATAGACTGTCCACCAATATCCATTACAAGCCTACCGACTCCCACAGCTACCTCGACTACAGCTCCTCACACCCCGCTTCCTGTAAAGACTCCATCCCATTCTCTCAGTTCCTTCGCCTCCGTCGCATCTGTTCTGATGACGCTACCTTCAAAAACAGCTCCTCTGACATGTCCTCCTTCTTCCTTAACCGAGGTTTTCCATCCACGGTCGTTGACAGGGCCCTCAACCGTGTCCGGCCCATATCCCGCGCATCCTCCCTCACGCCTTCTCCTCCTTCCCAGAAACATGATAGGGTCCCCCTTGTCCTCACTTATCACCCCACCAGCCTCCACATTCAAAGGATCATCCTCCGCCATTTCCGCCAACTCCAGCATGATGCCACCACCAAACACATCTTCCCTTCACCCCCCTTGACGGCATTCCGTAGGGATCGTTCCCTCCGGGACACCCTGGTCCACTCCTCCATCACCCCCTACTCCTCAACCCCCACTTATGGCACCTCCCCATGCCCACGCAGAAGATGCAACACCTGCCCCTTCACTTCCTCTCTCCTCACCGTCCAAGGGCCCAAACACTCCTTTCAAGTGAAGCAGCATTTCACTTGCATTTCCCCTAACTTAGTCTACTGCATTCGTTGCTCCCAATGCGGTCTCCTCTACATTGGAGAGACCAAACGCAAACTGGGCGACCGTTTTGCGGAACACCTGCGGTCTGTCCGCAAGAAAGACCCAAACCTCCCTGTCGCTTGCCATTTTAACACTCCACCCTGTTCTCTTGCCAACATGTCTGTCCTTGGCTTGCTGCATTGTTCCAGTGAAGCCCAACGCAAACTGGAGGAACAGCACCTCATCTTCCGACTAGGCACTTTACAGCCCTCTGGGCTGAATATTGAATTCAACAACTTTAGATCTTAAACTCCCCCTCCCCCCATCCCCACCCCGTTTCTTTTCCCCCCCCACCCGCTTTTTTTTCAATAATTTATATAGATTCTTCTTTCCCCACCTATTTCCATTATTTTTAAATCTAAAACTAAAACCTTTAGTCTTTCCACCCCACCCCCACTAGAGCTGTACTTTGAATATCCTGTTTTCCATTCTTAATTAGCACTTTTCTCAGACAAAGACCACCACCTTCAACACCTCTTTGACCCTTTTGTCTGTGACATCTTTTGATTATTATCTGCTCACACCACACCCTCAATGTGTCTCTTCCCCCCCCCCCCCACCCACCTTAAACCAATTTATATTTCTCCCTTGTTGAAACTATGCTGCAGTTCTGCCGAAGGGCCATGGAGGCTCGAAACGTTGACTGATTTCTTCTCCGCCGATGCTGCCAGACTTGCTGAGTTTTTCCAGGTAATTCTATTTTTGTTTTGTTTTGGATTTCCAGCATCCGCAGTAGCTTTTAGCTTTTTGTTTTTAATCTTATAAAACCTCATATTGGTAACAGTTCAAATGACAGGGTTAAACCGATTCCCATGAACTTCACCCCTACATCAGAATTCTCTACATTTAAATGTTATAAGATACAGCTGGACTCTTCATTTAAGCCATCTCCTCTGTCTCCCCCAATAGGGATTATTGCTGTTTTTAGGAGGTTTCAGTTACTCCCAACCATGCCCCCAAATGCTATTCCCTCACACCTAACTTGACAGTAGGAAAGACCAAAAAAGATGCTTCATGGTGTGATAAACTTGACTAGCACCAGCGTCAATTCTGTTAAGTACATGCAGCTGAGAGATTGCTTTGAGAAGACAAAGCAATAGATGCATAAATTTAAAAGGGAAGTATATTCTGTTGCACGCTCACATAATTCTTAATATTTCAGTAAGAGATGCCTACTCAACATCTACTATCCCAATGTTGTACAATAGAATTTTTTGACTAGCCACAAGTGTGGCTACAGTGACAATGTTTTAGTTAACTGCGCTTATTTCAGTAGAAATGCCTTATACACAATACAGGTAAATACAATTCACGTGTATATTTTCTTAACAAATAACTATTGCTATGGAACTTAGAAATCTTTCTCTCTCAATGAAATTTGGAATCCTAGAATCACTTTATCAGAGGCAACACATCTTAGTCATGAACAATACTTTGACTTCAGAGTGGTTGCTAAAAATGTTGACACCCACAAATGAGCCTTGCCAGGTGTCACGCAGGACTCTCCACCCAGAACATGAACGGATGGTGTTTGCCGTTCATCACGATGTGCTCATTATCATCTGTGCTTCTGCTGAAGCAGTCATTCCAAATATGAGCTGACTGCAGTGACGGCTGCATTGTGGCATACATTATTGCTGATATTCCCATGGTGCTGAACTCTATGTTTTCATCCATTTTACATAACATTTCAGCAGATTACCTCATTGTTTGCACTTAACCAATAAACAGTAAACAATTATCAAAAATTACTCATTAGAAGAGAAGCCGTTTCACAAAATGTCTGTTCCAAGCTGTCCCTGACCAAAAGTTGCTCTAACATTTAAGTTTATGTGGCAATTCAGCAAACTACCCTTCCCTTTAACAAGTTAATCAATTAGAGTTTTCATAATTTCTTTTCTAGAAAGTTTTTCCTGAAACATTTTCTTTTGCTTTCAAATCTATAGCAAAATTAATGGCTTAACATGTTAAATTATTAGGGTCTTAGAAAGATGTCAAAACCTTCTACTTGTTCAGTTGCTGCTTTTCCAATGAAAATATATCAAGACAACTCTTAAGTCATGACAAAAGAAGCTTATATTTATATAGTGCCCATATATTAAATAGGTTCAGCTTTATCATTTTTCATTAAAAATTAACAGTAATTCCACTATTTAGACCAAGTATTTAACTTGTAGAATTATTTTAAAAATGAAAGGGTTCAGGAAGTAACAGTAGCATTTAATTACAACCAAGGATAAACCAGAAAAGTAGATGATAAACAGAGATTATACTAACTTTTTTCTTTAGGCTTTGGCTTAGCAATAGGCTTCTTTCCAGTTATTTCAGCTAATTCTGCTTCTAGGTCTCCATCGTCACCATCCTCTTCTGTATTCATCATCATATCTTCACATGAAAAGTCTACAAACAGGCCAAGCTGTGGCACAGAGTAAAAATGTCATAAGGCTCTCATGCAATTGCCTATTAACCTAAAATATACAATAAAGTTATTTAATTACACATAAACAGTAAATTAATGGCCCTTTTCATCATAAATTGCCATTTAAATCAAAAATTATATATTCTCATCCAGTTAGTGGTAAACATTAACAACGATGTAAACTGGTCTAGATTTTAGATTTTATTTTAGTAGGATTTAGTTTGCCTGCTTAATTTCACAATTTTTAAAGACTTTTACAACACACATTCTGCACTAGGCTAACAAGGTCAAGTCACCATTTTGTACTAACACATCATCTAAAAAGAAACCATTCTGTGATTTGAACACCTGCTGCCAACTATGCAACATTTTAGTACACTGTTAAATAAATAGTTTTGAGGGTTTTCCTACAAAAACCTCCCCACTAGTATTGTAAAGTAGCAACTGACCAGCAACAGGTGATTATTAGAGGTACCTCAATTACTTTGTAATAGAAGCATAAATAATTAATAATCAAAGTTAATGTAAGTCAGATTATATCTATTTCTGTATTTTCTATTAACATTCCTATGTTGGAATCAAAGCCTGAGAATTAAACAAGCTGGGACAGCATTTGAGAAAAAGGAACCTACACTATCCAATAGAGGCCTCTATCAGAATACACTGTCCCTGACAAGTCTAGTATTAAGCCTAATGAATAAGGAGTCTGTCCATCATAAGATAAAGAATTCATCTTGAATTAATCCACTGTCTTATGTTTAAGGCAATGTGCACAAATGGCTGGAACCAATTAAATTAACCCTTACAACATTATTGACTAATTGGCTATTAACAACAACTTTGGATCAAGGTGTGGTTATGCAAAATTAGATATAAAAGAAGGTTTTGGGAACCATCGTGTTTGTGTACACCAAGTAAAGGGGCCCTATGTAGCGTTTTCAAGGAGGAAGAGGTAGAATTGCTGTTGACGTGAGAATGGGCAGTATAGCACTTGCCCAGGAACAGAGGCAGAATTCCTGTTGGCCAGGACCCTGGATAGAGTGGTTTCCTTCCAAGACAGGCAGAATTCCTGTGGGCAAGAGGGTTGAGGTCATTTCCCGCATCTTCTGAACTGGCCATCCATTTGAAGTTGTAAATAGGCAGTGTATCATTGATAAGTATACATTTGTGTTCCTTTGCTTCTTTAAATAATTGATAAGTGTATTGTTTTATTTTATCCTTTATTCAATAAATGTTGGTATCATTTGCTAATTCAGTGTCTGAGTCCTTGCCTGATGATTATATCTCTGTTGAATTAGGATCCAGTAATTAGGCTCCGTGCAACTAAATAAAATCAAGTCTAAATTTATCAAAACACCCCCTTTTCAAATGTCCAATTATAATTCCTAGATATAGAGCACACATAGATTTGCATATGTGAGTACACATCCTGGAGCATCAGTGCCCCATGTTGCATAGTATTACATTACATAGTTACAGCACAAAAATGGGCCAATCAGCCTAACAGGCCCATGCCAGTGCTTAGGCTCCACAGTAGAGTCTTTAATCCCTCTTCTTCTAATTCAATCAGCATATCCTTCTATCCCTTTCTCTCTGATGGACCCATGTTATTTGCCTGAACTACTTCTCTAACAACTCTCTGGATAAAGTAGTATCTACTGAATTCCCTACTGTATTTATGAGTGACTAAATTACATTTATAGTCCTTAGCTCTGGTCTCACCCATAGGAAGAAACATCCTCTGTACGTCTACCCTATCTAGTCATTTCATAAGTTTGAAGACATTTATCAAGTCACCTCGGTCTTATCTTTTCTAAAGAGAGTGCCAACCCGTGCAATATTTGAGATTGGTGAATCTTTTTGCACCTTTTCCAATGACTTTTTATAATATGGAAGCCAGGTCTGTTCACAGTGCTCTAAGTCTGTTTTCACGAATGTTGACATGATGCTCTCATTTAAATCTTGTTTTCATGTCCTGTTTTGCTATGAGAGCTCTATTTCCCTTCATAATCATCTTCTTCTGGAAATAATGGCTTGCACGAGGCTACATTTACAGGGAATTCCTCGGGAACCTTGGCCAAGGGATCATTGTTCATGTATAGGCCTGGATTGCAAGTATTAATATGTCACTTGACTATGAAAGATCTCATAGCTGAAATCTTGTGACCTGATCCAATTACGTGCCTTCTAGCAAGATTCTCTAAACTAGAGATAATGCACTGGAACCTGGCTAATTTTTCCCTTTCACAGCCCAGAGTTTAGTGCTCATGACACTACTCTGTTGGGATCAACTTAATTTGTCACAATTTAGGGATCAAACCTGGATTCATCCTGGTCCATAATGTTCAATATTGCACCACTCGTTTGGGGGCCTGGACAGAATTTACCCATTTAGCTATTAGGCAAGCAATACATAAATTGTTCTTATTCAAGCATTTCTTAATCTTCCTGTAAGGACCACATATACCATGAATTATAAAGCATTGCAAATTTTACACCTGAATTGAATTTCCATGCAATGTATAACAACCAACTACAACTGATAAAAGGAATTTTTTGAACCGATCAGCCATCCTCATTTCCCATCTACATCAAATGCATCTGTATTTAGCAAACAAAACTGTCTGGAAATTTCACCTGCAATAATCCGCCACCCAGCATACCAGGATACAATCCAAAATGAAAACAAGTGAAAAAAGTAAAATAAAAAACAATATTAGCAGAACTACACAGATTTAATTTTTAGAACTCCGTTATATAGTCTTCTGCCACTGGACCTGGATCCAAATCAAGCTCAGTCAAATGGGATAAAAGTCTGCAGTTTGTACTGGCCGTGTGTGAAATGGGTTTGGCCAGTATTAATCTAGTTCCTAGTAAATTATTCCTACAACTAATTGGTAATGTCACACAATTTATTTATTAATTGGAAAAAATAGCTAGTGTGGGAAACGAAAGTGCCACACAGGTACAGTCAAGGTACTTTTTTGGGGTTGGAAATAAGGCAATGTTGTGGGAGCTGTCCTCCACGTCCAGCCTGGGAGTATCTGCTGTAAACTAAAACGGGAAAAGCTCTATTCCCCAGCACGAACATCCCTCACCTTGATGAGTACAAGTCACATACAATAAATTTGCTTGACGTGTGCCACCTTCATTGTAACCAGCTCCCCTAGTTTATGGGAACACCATCATTACAAGGACTGCAGTAATTCAAGACGGCCAAGAACAATCTTCTCAGGGCACCTGGGGATGGTCAATAAATGCAGCTTTGCCAGGGTCATTCGGAACCCGAGAACGGAAGTATATAACAGAAAAAAATGCTAGATATAATAGATGGATGTTCTTTACATTGCCCTGATGAGTTAATAACATCCCACTCAAGCACTCACATTGCACAGCATATATAGGATACCTCCTTGCAGTAACACCAATTTGTAGGGGTACTTAAACTTCGTTCTTTTCAAAATAAACATAAGATGCAAACATATGAAATCGCCATGAAAACACAGACATGCACTAAAATCTATGACATTGTAAACTATATAACTTGCCTGGGATTAGTGTAAAATATTATGCAATTTGTAACAGCAGGAATTTGGTAAACAAACTGCAGCAAAGCCAATGAGCGTGAAACTCTACATATAAACATTTCACCGGACACTGCCCCCTCCTGATCTTCCCCAACCAGGCCCGCGGCTACTGCCAGAAAACCTCGGGTAAATAAATCCCAAATTGTTTTCATTCTCCAATCCATACGGACTCACCTGTTTAGCCGTCGCTGCGCCCTGGCCTTTGCTCGCCGGCTTCTTTTTTTTTGCAGCGAACATGGTGCATCCGGCAGGCGCTAAGTTTCAACTCTTCGCCCCGAGGCCCCAGAAACTTTCAAAAAACGGACACAGGATGTCGGGTTTTAAAAACAAAACAAAAAAAAAAAAATGCTACTTTTTTCCCCCCACCGAAGGCTGTGAAGCAGGAGCAGTTAGGCTGGCTGCCCGGAGAACTTGTTCCTCCAAGAGGGAAGGGGGGAAAAAAACTCGCCGCCTTCATCCAACACTCGGCCCGTCTCCTGGGCGCCAGCGGCTGCTTCTGCGCAGACTCAGTGCATGCCCTGTTGCTCCTTTGCGGTCCGCACGGAGTCCCTCGCCAACGCGCGCGTCCCTGTCACTACCTCCGGGCAGCTTAGCTTTTTAACGAATAGAAAAGCAAACTTGTTTTTTTTTTCTCAAAGTGGTGGGGCGCCCAATGACGGAGCGAAAAGGACTTGCATTTCTACAACGTTATATCTTCCGTGAGGTGCCAAAGCGCTTTCGCAACCAGCGAATTACTTTTGATGGCCACTTGCTTTGCCAACCCGTGCGGCAGCCAATGTGTGTAGTCGCCAAAGATCCCACGACAGCAAGAGATAAACAAGTGAACCTTTTCAGGAAAAGCCAGACAAGTATATGAGGGAGAAGGAAATAGATTGAGAGGCGAAAGATGGGTGGAAGATCCCGTGGATTTTAAACACTGGCAAGGACTGGTTGGGCCGAATGGCCTGTTGCTTTGCAGCATATCCTATGTAATTCTCGGTATGTTTCAGTGATGTTGGCTTGAAAGCTGGCAGGATCTCCTGCTCTTTGAATAGTGTCGTGGGATCTTTTCCATCCACCCGAGAAGGGAAACAGGCCTCAGTTTAACATTAACCGAATTACCTGGAAACACTCAGCAGGTCTGGCAGCATCGGTGGAGAAGAAGAGTTGACGTTTCGAGTCCAACATGACCCTTCAACAGGAGAGGGGTGAAAGACCCCCAAGAAAGACCCAAACCTCCCTGTCGCTTGCCATTTTAACACTCCACCCTACTCTCTTGCGCACATGTCTGTCCTTGGCTTGCTGCATTGTTCCAGTGAAGCCCAACGCAAACTGGAGGAACAGCACCTCATCTTCCGACTAGGCACTTTACAGCCTTCCGGACTGAATATTGAATTCAACAACTTTAGATCTTAAACTCCACCTCCCCCCATGTTTCTTCCCCCTCCCTTTTGTTTTTTTTCTCAATAATTTATATACATTCTTTTCCCACCTATTTCCATTATTTTTAAATCTACAACTAATACCTTGTTAGTCTTTCCACCCCACCCCCACTAGAGCTGTACCTTGAGTATCCTGCCATCCATTCTTAATTAGCACTTTTCTTAAATATCACCACCTTCAACACCTCTTTGATCCTTTTGTCTGTGACATCTTTTGATTATCTGCTCCTATCACTGCTTGCTTGTCTCCACAACCACCCCACCCTCAACTTCTCTCTCCCCCCACCTTAAACCAGCTTATATTTCACCCCTCTCCTAACTATACTTCAGTTCTGTTGAAGGGTCATGTTGGACTCGAAACGTCAACTCTTTTCTTCTCCACCGATGCTGCCAGACCTGCTGAGTTTTTCCAGGTAATTCTGTTTTTGTTTTGGATTTCCAGCATCTGCAGTAGCTTTTTGTTTTTATCTCAGTTTAACATTTCATGGTAAAGATAGCACCGTTAACTGCATCACTCTACTTCAGAGTTCGAGCATCATCTCTGCTTTATATTCTATGCCTCTCTTTACAAACCCAAGAATCTTGTGTTTTTAACCACATTATCAACTTGCCCTGCTGCCTTTAAGGATTTATGCTCTCTATAATTTTCAAAAATTGTGCCATTTATAGCTCAATAACACAATGCAGTTTGGTGTTTTCGTTTAAAAGCTGGGATCCACCTGTCTCAATAAACAAGCCAATCATATGTAACATTAAATACTTGATTAACTCAGTCTTTGCACTGATCATGTTAAACTTATGCAAGTGATTTGGATCAACATTCAGAAGTCAGGAGTGACCAAAAATGTACATACAATTTGGTACATATAGCAGTGTTAGATAGAACACATGAATTTGGTCCCAAGGTTCCCAAAGCTATTTTACCTTACCTCATGTCTGGGCTTGTTGTCAGAGCAATGACTCACTTGTTGTACCAAATAATTAGAAGGCAAACAAGATGAACCTTGTTTTCTTTTTGTCAAGCAATTCCCATGCAAGACTAGGAAGTCACCATGTGTATGTTTAAAGGGGAAGCAGACATCTGTACACAAGTTAATGTGTTGGACAGTACTGGAACTCATGCACTTGCTGTTGGTGGTGTCCTGCCTGTCCAATGCTGCTCTTTTCTGAGGTTGCTGGTCTTCTGTTCCCCATTTTTTTGTTGTTCGTGGAATTGCCAGTGCACAGTGAAATCAAATTTTCTACTGACTAGGGTTTGTGTTGACTAATTCAAATTTTTTGACTGGTAAATAGGGGACTGTTTAGACATGGATGGTCTTGTGTTTACATACAACAACTGATGTACAGTACCTGTACTTAGGAAAATTGAGATGTAATAAAATTGTATTTTTCAACTTCACACATGTTGCATTTCAACTATGCAATTGATAAAATCTCATTGCTTCCCACCCAAAAAGTACTTGGGTTAGGAGTCACTGGCTACAATCTGAAAGATATGGGTAAACTTTCTCTGTGTTTCACTTGTTAGGTAAAATTACTATACTTTACAGTCAACAATGTCACATCAGAGTAGTTTAATGAAAGTTTGCATTTTAAAATCCTCAATCTTAGTATAACTAAGTAAAAATGAGACCACACTCAGTGCTTCACATGAAGGAAAGAAGTCAAATCACCCCAATCAGGTTTCACGCAGCACCCAGCAGTTCACTCAGGGTCAGGTTACATGCCTGCTTAGTTAAGGAAGAGTGTGTAATATGGGAAAATAAATAAAAAGTGCGAAATGAAGAAAATTTAGTAAGCGGACAAAAATGCAATTATAGTACTTATGGCCTTTTACATACTTGCTCCACTTAAGATGTCAAACTATGTAATGCAGATTTGAGAATTCTTTATTATACAAAATGCTTAAAATAACCTCGTCCCAAGAAGTTTTTGTAAAAGTTGTAAAGTTAAAATTATTATTAGATATGAATTTTAGGTCTAAAACAGCAACATACACTTCATATCACATTATAACCATTTAACAAATTACTCTTTTAAGGCATACATGACATCATCTTGGCTAACATTCAATCGTACTCGCATGTGAAGGTCATTTTTACTAGATTCAACAAGTAGTAGACGACAAGCCCCAAGTCTTGTACAAACCAACATGGTCTGGGACATTGTTGGAGGCTGCAGACCTTCTATTCTGCATAGTCCAATATGCTGCTGGTAAATCTGCAAAAAAGTGGTACAAGTAGAATAATAATTTAGAATCTTGAACTTTAAACAAAATATTGTGTTAAAATGCTATGTTAAAAATACTATACACATCATTCCGATATTACGTTTTTACAATATAGCACATTTTGATGGGAAACAATTATGAGGTTTGAACAAACAATTATGCACATTAGAATTCCAGTTTAGTCCATCAACATGCTCTGTACTTGACTTGTATACAAAACATGAAAAGCAGTTTAAAAGTTTGTTTGTATTTTAAAGCATTAAACATTTTGTTGACTTGGCATTTCTACCCATGTGGCATTTTTTACATATCAACTTGGTCATATATTCCCTTGCCACTAATTTCTTCCTAAAGTCACAAGAAGGGCCAACAAACTCCCTGTACGAATTGCAAGATTATCATTTAGTGGAAAGTTTTCACCCATTCTATTTAAAGAATTATTAAACAAGTGCTCAAAATAACCCATTTTGTACTAAAATTAGGAACAATGCAAAAAAAAGTACTTAGAGTATTTTCCCCCCCAATATTTTTGTATAGAAGGATTAAAACAGCAATGCACATTTCATCACACAGTATATTTCCTACTACATTACTTTTTTTTTTAATGAGTATGCACTCCATGTTAAACCGGATGAACAGCTGAAATGTTATTGCTGCAAGATTGAGAACTCATTTGTTGCAAGTATTGGTAAATTATTCTAACCACTTATTGTGTTACTGGAAAGATAATTCATTCAATTTTGTTAGTAAAAAAGTTAATTTTTTCAAAAGAAAAACAAATGTTTCCCTGTGATTGCTATGGATTAAAGTGGTCTACAAATAGAATGTTAATAGGTTTTTGTACATGTATGCAAAGATGCCAAGCACACAACTATCCCATCTTTCCCAATTCATTAAAAATGTTTTTCAAAAACAAAAAAAAACATTTTCTGGGCAAATACTGGGGAACATATTACAGAAAGTGCTAGTAACTACCTGCTGAAACGTTGCTTCTTCTAGACCAAGGCGTTGGAATTCAGCAAGCACTGCTCTCATAAAAAGCTGTTCCTGGGCAGATGCGCTCCTGTGGCACAGAAAGGAAAACATATTTAGTAACAGAGATTGCAATCTCATTCGCTTGATTTGAAGTTTAAGTTATAGCTGAATGATAACTGGATAAGAATGTCAAAGACCAAGTCAAAGAATATTACTCTGCTAAATTGGAGCAGCTGGGGGAAGATCTGAAAACAATATTATAGGTGCACAAATACAGAACCAATATGCAAAGCTGTTGCACTCAATTCTTGCGTTCGAGCAAAACTTGCGTATCAGCCTTCATTGGCAGCAGGTTTGAAACATCAAATCAATCTTTGGCTAATGGTGCTAGATTATTTCGTGCAAAACCTCCCCATTCTCTCCATTAGATTTTCAGGATAGGTCTAAATGCACAATTGTGAAGACTCAAGGCACTTTACTGGAGCATTACCAGACAAAATTTGACATTGCGCCATGTAAGGAGGTTAGGACATGTGAGCAAAAGCTTGGTCAAAGAGGTAGATTTTAAGAAGTGTCTTAAAGCAGGAGAGAGGTAGAGATACCAAGATATTTAGGGAGGGAAGTCCAGAACTTGGCACTAAGGCAGCTGAAAGCACAGCCTCAAATTGTGGAGTGAAGGAAATTGGAAATACACAAGAGGCCAGGATTGGAGGAATGCAGAGTTTTCAAATAGCTCAGGAGGTCACAGATATGGAGGGGCCAGGCCAAGTTAGGCTTTGAATACAAGGTTGGGAATTTTAATGGAAGTATTTCAGAACCCAGCACAATGCCAGTCATTGAATGTAGGGGTGATAGGTGAATGAGACTTGGTGTGAGCGAGGATATGAGCAGCAGCATTTTGGATGAGTTCAACATTACAGAAGGTGGAAATGGAAGACCAGCCAAGAGAGCACCAGAATTGTTAAGTTTGAAAGTAACAAAAGCATGATTGAGCATTTCAGCAACCGATAAGCACAGATGAACAATATTTCTTGTCAGGTGATTCTATTACATCCACTGAAATATAGAATATTTTGCAAGTTTAAGATTTCCTGTTGAGTCACATTAACTTCCTGTCACGATTGACCGGTCACAAATGATGCCAGGATATTTCCAACACACTTGGGTATTCACACTGTCATGAAAGTATAATAATTTTCATAATATTTTTCTGGTTTATTGTGAAGTAGGTTTATGGGGGCAAGTATAGTTGGGTCTGTGTGTGATGTAATTACATTTGGAGTCAAGTAGACTGCAAGTTTATCATCAAAAGAAGTCAGGTGCTTGACATGCTAATGAGTAAACATGGATGCTGGCTTAGCATGTAAGGTGTGAAAGGAATTTGCATTTTTTGATAAGCGAAGGGCTATTTGGATGTCTTGATAGTAATGGTAGTGAGGGATATGTCAAGCCATGAGATTACAGATTATGGTGAAATGTTGTCTCCACAAGGGCTGTGCTGCAGTTACTCCCACCAATACTGTCACAAATAGGTAAATTGGTGAGAACGAGTTAGAATAAGTTGTTCCCTTATGTTGGTTCTCTCACCACATGGGTCACTTTCAGGTTGGCAAGGTGTAACTACTGGAGTGCTGCAGGGATCAGTGCTGGGGCTTTAACTATTCACAATATATCAATGACTTAGATGAAGGGACCAAATGTATGATTGCTAAATTTGCTGGTGGCACAAACTTATCTATATCCCTTTGAGTGTGCAAAATTTGGCAGATGGAGTATAATGTAGGAAAATGTGAACTTGTCCATTTTGGCAGGAGGAACAAAAAAGCAGTGTACTCTTAAATGAGAGAGATTGCAGAACTCTGCGGTAGAGGGATCTGGGTGTCCTGACACATGAATCACCAAATGTTAGTACACAGACACAGCAAGTGATTAGGAAGACAAATGGAACGTTGCTGTTTATTACAAGGGGAATGGAATATAAAAAGTAGGAAGTTTTTCTACAGTTGTACAGGGCTTTGGTGAGACCACATCTGGAGTACTGTGTACAGTTTTGGTCTCCTTACTTAAAAAAGGATATAATAGCATTAGCAGTTCAGAGAAGGTTCACTCAACTGAATCCTGGAATTAAGTGGTTATCTTATGAGGAAAGGCTGGACAAGTTGGGCCTGTGCCCATTGGAGTTTAGAAGAATGAGAGGTGATCTTATTGAAACATATAAGATCCTGAGGGGACTTGACAGAGTGGATTTTGAGAGAATGTTTCGCCTTGTGGGACAGACTAGAACTAGGAGACACAGTTTAAACATAAGGGGTCTCTTATTTAAAACAGATTAGGAGAATTTTTTTTGTGGTCATTAGTCTGTGGAATTACCTTCCCCAGAGAGCAGTGGAGGCAGGGTCATTGAATATTTTTAAAGGCAAAGGTAGATAGATGCTGGAATGACAAGGGAGTCAAAGGTCACAGGGATTGGCCAGGAAAGTAGAGTTGGCGCCACAATTAGAACAGCCATGATCTTCTCAAATGGCAGGGCAGGCTTGAGGGGCTGAATGGCCTGCTCCTGCTCCTAATTTCTATGTGGGACAGACATACCCAGAGATGGTGATGGAGGATTCTGAGACATTGGAAAGAAGGCATGATTTGATGTACGATTTGGTCGGGCTGTTGCTTCATTAGTCTGTGGGACAGCTTTCCCAATTTCGGCACAAGTCCCTAGATGTCAGCAAGGAGGGCTCTGCAGGGTCGACAGGCCTGTGTGTTCCTTTGTCACATCTGTTACCTAGGTCGATGTTGGGCAATTCGTTCTGTTTTACTCTCATTAAACTTTTCTGTAGCAGTTTGATACAACTGCATGGCTTGTTAGGCAATTGCAGAGGACAGTTGCAAATCAACCACATTGCTATGGGTCTGGAGTCACATGTAGGTCAGACCGAGTGAGGACAGCAGATTTCCTTCTTTGAAAACTCCATGGATCACATGGGTTTTTCCCAACCATCCAGTTATTTCATGGTTACCATTACTGAAACTAGCTTTTTCACTGGACTCAATATGGGCAGCACCAAAGGAATGCTGCACATTAAAATATACGGAACTTGTAATTATTTACAGTGGACAGTCTGGTAATCAAATAAAGTCAACACAGCATTTAGTTATTTACCTTATAGCAGTAATGTATGGTGAGGAAAACATTTCATCAAGAGCCTGTACCACATGAGGCATTCCTACAAGGCTGGATGCAGCTTGCTGAGCTGCTGAATATTCACATATTTCAGCAGCTCTCCTGCAAATGTCAAGAGCACGCCTTGCATCACCAGACAGAGCTGCCACCTGCATGGGTACAAAACAGCAGTTTGGTATTTATAAACACAAGTGGTTGATATCCCATTGCGTTACTCAGATGAAAAATGTGTCCTTTTCTTCCTGCAACACTCACTCTTTTGGTCTCTTACTGTTCCTCCTGATCAAAGTTTTTAAAAAAACTCACATTTGCTTCAATTCATCAATTTTCATTTATTCAACTAGACATCACTCACCTTTCTACCCACCAGCTGAATAGCATCATCTTCAAAAGCCTTTAATCGGTTGAGTCTCGAGGAAATGATTCGCTGCAACTGTTTGTAGGTATACGGCTGGAAGGACATTCTGGTCAGTCCCTATTTTGAAAGAGGTCAACATGTCCTATTATATCTACTAATCTTCTGACTTTTTCAGCTAAATTATATAATAAAATAGTATAGTGTCAATAATTAAGCAAAACAGTAGTTGGAGCTTCATTTGTATTTTGAAAAGGAAGCAACCCAACTAAGAGGCAATTCTTACATCAATTTCAACTTAAAAAAAAAAAAAATTCATTCACGCAATGTGGGCTTCGCTGGCCAGGCTAGCAATTATTGCCCATCTCTAGTTACTCTCGAGAAGGTGGTGGTGAGTTGCTTTCTTGAACTGCTGCACTCCATGTAATGTAGTTACACCCACAGTGCTGTTAGGAAGGGAATTCCAGTGAAATTTCACACCGAATGTCTTAATAGTTGCACCAACTATTAGAAAAATATTTGTCAATTGTTTTACTCACCAGCCTGCTTGCCACCCGGTTCATCATGATCCTCTCTGGCAGATCCATTGTGTTGGCTACTGCCAGAACCACCAATTTTGTCTGCTTTCGCGTGGGCCAATCAAACAGGTTATACATAACATTCTGTTTCCGGGTCCACAAGAGATCAAGCTAAGGGGAACACAAGTTGAACATTAAAATTAGCTTGTGAACTCAAAAGGCTTGCTTATTTTGCTTTTAATTGTTATTTCACTAGATCCAAGTAATGTAAGCAGATTTCTTTTTAAATTATTTGTCTCCACAATGTTCATGCCACTGGAAAACACCATATTTATTGCCCATTTGAGCTCACCTGCAGGCAATGATAGTGAGCCATCATCTTGTCTGGGGTGATGGCTCTCCCAGTGGTTTTAGGTAAGGAAGTTCAGCATATTGCTCCAGCAAAGAAGAAACAGTGATAGACAGGATGGTATATAATTTAGAGGGGAGCTTGAAGTGATGGTGTTTTCATAACCTTGCTGTTCTTATCCTTTTCACTGTTTGAAGTGCCATTGAAGTAAACTTGACAAGTTGCTGCAGTGCATCCTGCAACAGGGAGCTCTTTTGTATAATTGTTCTTGTTAACCCAGACATTAACTGGTAAAGATTGGTATGTGTATATATAATATATATTAGGAGAACGAGTGGATATTCCAGTTATTGCCCACCACCAGAATACAATTAAACACTCAATTAATATACAATTAATACTTGGGAGGTCAGTAAAGAGTATATTGGAATAGCCAAGTCTAGGTTAAACAAAGGCATGGATGAGGGAATCAGCACAGGAAAGCTGAGCCAAGGTTGGAGTCGAGCAACATTAGAGATAAGAATAGGCAGTCTTAGTGGTGAGGTGGATATGTGATAGCAAACTCATCTCGAGGTCAAATATAACACCAAAGTTACGAAGAGTCTGGTCCAGCCTCAGACAAGGAAACAACATTTGTTATAGGGACCGAAGACAACGGCTTCCGTCTTCCCACTATTTAGCTGGAGGAAATTTGACTTCAGATTTTAACAAATTTGTTGTGTCCTTATGTAGGGGGATACACCTTCCACTGGAAAAGCTGACAGCAACCCTCACCTCCACGGAATTGGTTTTGCCCTCCGAAATAGGATCTTGGATGCACTGTCAGAATTCCCCAATTGTATAAATGACTCATGACACTTCACTGACAGCTCAGGTGTAATCAATATGCCATCATCATCAGTGCTTATGCCCCAACCCATCGCTCTGATGAAGATATTAAGGAAAAGTTCTAATCTGACCTTGATGAAGTCCTCACTGCCATCCCAAAAGAAGAAAAGATCATCCTTCTGGGGACTCTACTGCCAGGGTTGGCCGTGACTCCGATGTCTGGAGAGGAACCGTTGGCACCTTCTGGATTATGTCATTGTTTGAGTCAGAGGCTAAGTGATGTCTGTATCACTCAATCCATGCAGGGAACTGATGCCTGCTGGGCAAATCATTGATTTGTTCGATCGGTGATGAACATCCACCTAGCACCAAGATATTGCAAGAGTCCAAAATGTCTCAGGCCTAAAGCAGCCTAACTGAAGAGAGGAGTTCCAAGCACTGCTCACACCCAACCTGGAAAATCTCTACAGATCCAACTCAATTTCAAAACAACGGGATCAAATAAAGTCAGCTGTACTAGACCCCCGGTGTCCAGAACATTGGGTTCGAGCATCATTCGTCACCAGGACTGGTTCAATGAAAATGATGCAGAAATGTGAGACCCCCTGGGACAAAAACGAGTATCCTTCTTTGCCTGGCAGAACAACCCAAGGTCGCAAGCAAGGAGGCAGCATTCCAACAGCTGGCGGCTGACACCCAAAGACAAGTCCGAAAGATGAGGACAAGTTGTGGGAAGAAAATGCCCAAGAGATTCAACAGTGTGCTGACTGTCATGATACGAGAAGCTTTTTTTGAAGCCTCGAGGGCAATCTTTCAACCAAGGTCAAATGGACAACATCCCAATTGCTCACAGGATGGTGTCTCTCTTCTCAACATTGGAAAGAACATTTCCAACAACTCCTCAACCCGTGAATCCACAGTGGCAGTTGATGCTCTCCAGGCTATCCCCCAGTACCCTGTGCTAGAATCCATGGGTGAACCACCACCGATGGGAGAGCTGCAACAAGCAATCAAATGGATGAAAACAACAAAGCCTGCAGAACCCCGATGGTATTCCAGCTGATGTCTTCAAAGCTGGTGGGCTTTTGCTCACATCAAGACTCCATTCACTCATCCTATGGATTTGGGATGAAAATAACTCCCTCCCAACTTCAGGAATGCAACAATTATAACTATCTTCAAGAGGGAGATAAATCATGCTGTGGAAACTATCAGGGTAATTCCCTCTTCTCCAAAGCAGGGAAAATCCTGACACAAATTCTCCTGAATCGCCTACTTCCTGTCACTGAGGAGATCCTCCCAGAGACAGTGTGTAGCTTTAGACTTTGAGGGACCTCTGACATGGTTTTGTTGCCAGGCAAATCCAAGAAAAATGTTGAGACCACCACCAGGAACTCTTCATTGCATTCCTCAATCTGACCAAAGCATTTGACTCAGTAAATCGTGAGGTTGTGTGTGGATTGTGCACCAGAGATTTGGATGTCCAAGAAACGTCATCACAATCCTACAACTGCTTCAAGATAATATGACTGCAACTGTCTTGAGTGAGAGATATGAAACAGTCCCTTTCAAATTCCAGACTGGTGCCAAGCAAGGGTGTGAGATAGTCCCCATACTATTTACAATCTACCTGACTATTTACAATCTACTATTCACGTCAAAGATCAACTGACCTTTAGCATAAGTATTAACTACCGCCTAGCTGGAAAACTCTAATCTTGGTCACTTCCATGCCAAAACTAAACTGACCACCATAGACATACATGATCTACAGTGGTGTTGCACATTCTGCACCAGATTTGCAAGCCACTGGTCATCCCTTCAATTTTGCTTAGAAGAGTATGTTGCCAAAACAAAATTCATATCAACCCAATCCTGGTCAGCCAAATATCCTACCCCATACCTATTTAAAAAATTTTTTATTCTTTCACAGGATGTGGGAGGTTTTAATGCTTATTCCCAATTGCCCTTAAGATAGTGGTGAGCCACCTTCTTGAACCGCTGCAGTCTGTGTAGTGTAGGTACACCCACAGTGCTGTTTTCAAGAAAGTTCCAAGATTTTGAACCAGCAACAGTTAAGGAACGGCGATATAGTTCCAAGTCAGGATGGTGTGTGGCTTGGAATTCTGTTCCCATGCATGTGCTGCCCTTGTCCTTCTAGGTGGTTAGAAGTTGTGGGTTTGGAAGGAGACACTCTGGAATATATTGAGCACTTCCCATACCTTGGCAGCTATCTCTCTCAAAAGGCCACCAATGACAAGGAGATCCAGCACTGGATCGACTGCACCAGCTGAGCCTTCTACAAACTACAGCAACGAGTGTTTGACAACAAAGAACACTGCAAGTCAATAAAAGTCCTAGTGTACAGAGCAGTTGCCCGCCCCACACTCCTGTACTGCAGTGAGACCTGGACTGTGTATCAGCAACACATAAGAGCACTAGAGAAATTTCATCAGCAATGCCTCCACTGCATCCTTTGAATTCAATGAAAGGAACGTCGAACAAATGCTTGCCCTTCTTGAAGGCTGCATCACAAGCATTCAGGCAAAACTCCTACAAAATCAACTGTGATGGACTGGACACTGTCTGGATATCCAAAAACCTCTCCCAGACCAGGTCCTCTTTTCTCACCTCTCAAATGGCCAGTGTTCACGGGGAGGACAAAGAAAATGCTTCAAAGACATTCTGAAACTCTTCTTGGAGCATGGCTTGCTTGACATTAATGACTGGGAGGAGTTTGCTACCAATTGTTCAAAATGGTGACAACTTGTCCATCAAGTTGCATCATGCTTTGACTCCAAATGCCTTAATGATGAGGCAGAGCAGCAGTAGAGAAGGGGAGAAAAGGAAGTAGAACCTACACTCTGGATCCATCTACTTTGTGTGATGTCCTACCCCATGTTCCCAAAGATTTGTGGGTCAAGAATTAGCCTGTTCAGTCACATGAAGATCCATGGCAGAAACCAGTGACCCTGAATATTCGCCATTCTCAAATTGAGGGACAGCTGACAATGATGTAGTTTGACTTTCTCAATCAGGTCAAACTAAAACTAACGTGTTCATATTTTAAAAATAAGTAATGATTTATAGTGGAGCAAAAAAGACTATAGTAAGCATCAATATTGTAAAAATTGTGAATCAATCAAGCATCACAGAGGGGAAAAACTAATTCTCACTATTGCGAAAGTCAATCCAAAAAAAAAAATGGACACAAAAAATGTGTAATTGCACTGAGAAAGAAATTTGGGTGGGGGCATTTAACTTACTAAACAGCAATTCTATCCAGTGTTAATTCAGTTCAAAGCTTTAATACTATATGCCCAATCCTCACCTCGTCCACCAAGAGCACTGTGGTCTCCCTCTTTGGGGCTGGTGTACCAAACCGCTTCTCAAGCAATGCAGCAGCATGGTCTGCAGTGGCTTTCTGTCCTGTCAATAACTAGGAAGCAGAAAAAGTTTTTTTAAAAATTGCAACTTTTATGCATATAAAAAGGAAAGAATAATTTTCATTTGCAATTTTTCTTTTATCCCTCAGAAATGAACAAAGCAGCTCAGTTACAATTGATTACACTTTTGAAGTGCAGCTATTGCTATTCCGAGCACAGGAAAATTCTACAACATAATACAAGAACAGGTATAAATCTGTTCTGCTGATGCTGCTTGAAGGAAGGATGTTGGCCTGGGTGGCAGGACAGCTCCCTACCCTTTTATATTGTAACGTGGAATTTTTAACAAGCAGATGCATTTTTGGATTAATATTTCATTGAAGGATGATATGCCAACACCACAATGCTGCCTCAGTTCTGAGCTCAAGTGTGATTATGTGCTGAAGTCTTAAGCTGGGTCAAAACATATAACCGACACACTCAGGTGGAAAGCACTAACATCTGAGCCAAGGTGACACCAAACTTTTCAGGAAATACGTATTGAGTAGCATATCCACATGTTCTTTATAAAAGGCACAATTTTAAAAAAAATTATTTGAAAGGAAGTTTAGAGCTAAAGGGTGCGTGCATAGGCATAAAACTCAAGCTGCTCAATATGTGGATAAGCTGCATGCTGCAGCTAAAACAACTCAGTTGACTGAGTCAGGGGGTTGTGATTTCAAGTCCCACTCCAGGAATTAAGCAAATAACTTCAGGTGAAACTTCTGTACTGTATTGAGAGTGTGCTGCATTGTCAGAGATGATGTCTTTTAGATGAGGTGTTAAAGGATTCCTGTCTGTTTATATAAAAAATCCCAGGGCACTACTGTAGGGGACTTGGGGCAGACCGGGGTTGGGGGGGTGGGGGGGGGTGCATGCAGGAGTGGAGATGGTAGTAGGGACTTCTCTCAGTATCCTGGTCAGCATACACCTCATAATCAAAAGTTATCTGATCTGTTTCTGTGGGGCCTTGCATTTCATATAGAGTGACTACACTTTAATTATTTTTCTGCAAGGCATTGTTTAGGATACTGATAAGGAGAAACATCAAATTAAATACATGTGCGTTAAACTCCATAGTACCAATTATACATTTTGACCCTAAAATTAGATTTGTACCTTCAATATCTGTACATAGCATTGATGAGGGTCTGTAAGTTTCATTCCATTGATTTCTATAAATTGGAACGAGGGGAGGTTATCCTGTTTTGCTGCATGTTGTAGACACCGCATCACCTCATGCACTGTTGCAGTTTTTCCTGTCCCTGGCACCCCAGAAATATACATACACCTATGAAAGACAAAACTTGATTTTAGAGCAGAAATTTAAAAAATCAATGGTCCTGGTTCCAATTCTGCAGTCAGTGAATTGACAGCGCTCGTCACTGACCCCGAATATAGCTGCCCTCAAAGATCTAGTGATCAGTGGCATGGATTTCCCTATTCCCAACATTACTTTGATTAAAAGCAAAATACTGCGGATGCTGGAAATCCAAAACAAAAAAAAAAAAAAAAAATACCTGGAAAAACTCAGCAGGTCTGACAGCATCTGCGGAGAGGAATACAATTAACGTTTCAAGTCCGAATGACTCTTCATCAGAACTAAGGAAATATAGAAATGAGGTGGAATATAAGCTGGTTGAAGGGGGGTGGGACAGGTAGAGCTGGGTAGAGGGCCAGTGATAGGTGGAGGCAAAGAAGAGATTGCCTTTGATTCCTGTGTCAACCCAAGGGGATCTCCAGGCATGCAGCAAAAATGATATTATTAGAAAGGCTACACGGCTAGCAATTCACACTGAAGAATTTTCAAACAGCAAAACAAGGGAGTAAAAAAAAAACACTTACTGTCTTTCACTTTTTAATCACTTTACAGAGAAATAAAAACAGGGATATACACAAAAGATTAAGGTAGAAGCTGAAATATTAAATTTCAATTTTTAAAAACATTTGACATGCCACAAATTATTTGTTTCCCCGGCCATAGAGGCTGTTCAATAGAAATTATGAACTTAGTACGGGTACGGCATTAAAAACTCAGTTAGACCTCACTGAGCAAAGCATAACTTTCCCAAGAGTTTTACAGCCAGACTATTAGCATAAAATTGGAAGTTCACGTCAATTCAAATTACTTCCTTCATCCTGTATTCTATCAATGACTGGGTTCGCAAAGTCATAAAAATGTATTGCCAGTAGGGTATGCCCCCTATTCACTATCACAACACATCAAAACCACAAGACAGTCAAAAAAAACTGAACAGTTGCTTTCAACAAGAGCAAATGTTTCATACCCTCCGGTACCATCAATCACTTTACTCTCCACAAAGTTGTAGATGTCTTGAAACTCTTGCTCTCTACAGGGTAGAGACTCTGGTACTGCAGACACATGTAATCTTAAGAAAATAAAACAGGCAAAGTCAAAAAAGCTCAAGAGTCTCACAATTAACGTAATCATCATTTTCATAAGGAGTCAATGCAAGCAGAACACAAAAACAGACTAGTTTTTTTTCCCTTTGCTAATGCCCAAATAACCCATTTTTGGATTTTTTAAAAAAAAAACCAATCTCCTCCCCACCTAAAATAATAAAGCCAGTTAACCTTAGTGTCTGGGAAAAAAAGGCAATGAAACATCCCAAAGTCAGCAAATCAAGCAATTTCTTTGTTACATGATCCGCTACTGCTAATAAGCCTAACTCTTTGGAAAAAAAAATCTCCTCAAAATAATTAGCATACAAAGGAGCACATTAAGAATCAGTTATACAAAGACATTAAATTTCATAATAACAGTGCATTGTGCTAATCATTTAAGTCTTGATTTAAAAAAGGTAGTTCTGTGGATTTATCACGTTGTCATGATAAAGCCACACGTATGTATTAGTCTGAATGTAGTTAACGTGCTAAAAAAAGGAGCTGACAAAGCTATTTTCAAGATTCCCATCTATTCAAACTTTACCAGCATCTATTTTTAATAACAGAGTGGGCATTAGCAAATGTCCTTGTACTCAGTACCTTGCTCTGGCCTCTTCCAACACACTGGTGGGTGTTTTAGCCTGCTGGCTCCTCCGAGGAATACTTGGAGTACGGTGGCAGGGTGTCCTTGGAGTCCGAGGAGTTCTTGACACAGGCTGAAGATAATTTAAAGAGAAAACATAAAAAACACACCCTGGAACAAAGCCACCTGCAGATATAATCCGTGGACAAATCTACTGCACAGCCACTCAGCTACAGATGTTAAAATACTGGTACACATTTTATCTGCCAATTACTGCATTTAGAATTTGAAAATAATACCAAGGACGGTACAAATTTGGTGCAAAGAGGGAAAATGTTTTAAGGTCACCTTTTCTGAGCAGCACCGTGTCATTAAATTCTGACCGTGTTTGTTTTGTTTAAGCAGTATTTCCTTGAAACTATCCAATGCGTATTAAAAAGCAATGGAATAGATTATGTATTAGTTATTCAGGGACACACAAAACAGAAATGCAGAATCTACAGCATATAAACCGACCACTTGGGGTTAAAACTTGGTAAACTTTAGGGAAATTACCCAGCCTGCGAACTCTATTTAATGATGATAGTACATTCATTTCCACAAACGAAATACGTGGGGTGAAGCCAGTTGGCTGCTGTGTGTTAACTGTAGTTAACTGAAAAACCATTTGGGTTGATAATACTTGAACCACTTTGTTTGATTTCCAAGTAATCCACCAGTCAAAATAAATTTGCTGTCTGGGTGTATTCAACATCAGGTGGTATCAAGGATTTTCACAATTAACATACCGTCTTGGCTGGAGTCTTTACAGTCATCTTTGCTGTGGACTTCGGTGTTTTAGGAACAACCTTCTTTGCAGATTTCATATTAAATGGTAAATCATCCTCTTGCTCCTCATTCTCACTGCTACTTTCACTGCTTTGTTTGTTGTCTGGAAGGAATTCATCTTCACTAGACTCTTCATCATCCTGATCATCTCTTAATCAGAGTAAAGACTCGTCATTAGAAATATGGTATAGGAATCAACCAAGCTGGAACAATTTTTACAATATTAACTGTGCTGGGTAGTTAGAAGTAAATAAGCACAAAAGAATTAACTCTAAATCAGCACAGGTCTATCTAATTAAATCGATAAAGTTAAGAAAAAGTGCATCCTCGGATGCTAACTGGGAAAATGCACTGCATATGATGATATATAGAGATATATGGACTACATTTGAATTGTGTTCTGTACTGAATTAGTAAACAGACACTCAAAGGCTAGCCTTAAAGAATGGGCATATTGCTAAGTACCAGAGGGCTACAGTAAATCATAGGTTTCATCAATGCCTTCAGGGGAGTTAGACAATTAGAAAACAGGGGAAGAAAAAATAATATTAATAGAATTTGGCAACTTCAGAAATTGATCCAGAAGCACAATGGTGATGTAATATCATAATCGAGAGCCAAATATAAAGTGTTTAAGATCAAGACAAAAATATATTGTACCTAAACATGCAGAACAAGTTTTAGATTGAAAGAATTAACTCATCATGAAACAAACTTCTCTCACCACACATCAGCTTCCCAATTTCCACTCATGCCTGCTATTCCACACTCAAAACTGATTGCTCGATAATCTCAACACATTATGGAAGCCTATCACTACGTTCAAATTTCAGATATTTTCAACCACATTCAACAATTAGTTTTAATGTTACTATTGGGCTAATTCAAGCAGTGTCAATCACAACATACTGAAATCCATTAAACCTTGAAAATGAATTTTACTCTGAAATACTGAATATTTTGCTTCTGTCTTCACTATAGAGGAAACAAAAAACATTCATGTAATAGATGTAAATCAGGAGGTGGAAGGGAGAGAGGAACTTCTTGAAATTACAATCACTAGGGAAGCAGCACTGAGCAAACTAACGGAGCTACGAGCTGACAAGTCTTTGGGTTCTGATGGTCTTAAAGAGGTGGCTAATGAGATTAGATGGTGTTCATTTTCCAAAATTCGCTAGATTCTGGAAAGGTTCCACCAGACTGGAAAGTAGCAAATATAATCCCTCTATTTAAAAAGGGAGGCAGAAAACAGGAAAACATAAGTCAGCTTGACGTTTGTCATGGGGAAGGTTTTAGAATCGATCATTAAGGAAGTTATAGCTGGACATTTAGAAAAACGCAGACATAGATAGGTCGAATGAATGGGTAAAGATCTGGCAGATGGAGCATAATGTGGGAAAATGTGAAGTTGTTCACTTTGGCAGGGAAAATAATAAAGCAGAGTATTACTTAAATGGAGAACGACTGCAGAATTCCGAGGTGCAGAGGGATCTAGGTGTTCTACTGCATAAGTCACAAAAAGTTAGTATGCAGGTACAGCAAATAATTAAAAAGGCTAATGGAATGCTATCCTTTACTATGAGAGGAATTGAACTTAAAAGTACGGATTTTATGCTTCAGTTATACAGGGCATTGGTGAGACCACATCTCAACTACTGGTGCAGTTTTGGTCTCCCTATTTAAGGAAGGATGTAAATGCACTGGAGGCGGTTCAGAGGAGGTTTACTAGATTGATACCTGGAATGAGCAGGTTGTTTTATGAGGAAAGGTTGGACAGGCTGGTTTTGTTTCCCACTGGAGTTTATCAGAGAGTGAGGGGTAACTTGATTTTTTTAAACCAATTCACAGGATGTGGGCTTCACTGGCTGGGCCAGCATTTGTTGCCCATTCCTAGTTGCCCCTGAGAAGGTGGTGGTGAGCTGCCTTTTTGAACTGCTGCAGTACATGTGGTGTAGGTACACCCACAGTGCTGTTAGGAAGGGAGTTCCAGGATTTGGACCCAGCCACAGTGAAGGAACGGCAATATATTTTCAAGTCAGGATGGTGAGTGACTTGGAGGGGAACTTCCAGGTGGTGGTGTTCCCATCTACCTGCTGCCCTTGATCTTCCAGGTGATAGTGGTCATGGGCTTGGAAGGTGCTGTCGAAGGAGCTTGATGAATTGAAGTATGTAAGATCCTGAATGGTCTTGACAAGGTGGACATGGAAAGGATGTTTTCTCTTGTGGGTGAGTCCAAAACTAGGGGGCACTGTTTCAAAATTAAGGGTCACCCTTTTAGGACAGGGATGAGAAATTTTTTCTCTCAAGGGGCCGTGTGACTTTGGAACATGCTGCCTCACAAGGTGGTGGAGGAGAGGTCACGGAATATTTTTTGAGGCAGAGGTTGATAGATTCTTGTTAGGCAAGGGAATCAAAGGTTATCGGGGGTAGATGGGGGTGTGGAATTCAAAACACAAACAGGTCAGGCTCGAGGGGCCGAATGGCCTACTTCTGTTCCTATTTTGTATGTTTGTATACACAAAACCACGATTTCTAGCAACTTTGCACAAATTAAGGCCAGGGATTCCTTTGCCTTGAAGGGAAAACAAAACCAACATTAATAATTGTAAAACCTTACTTCAAGTACTGTTTCAGAAGAACTGAACAGCACTGTGCAGACTTTCTACAAGACCTTGAAGTATCAGGGATATTTTCCATTTTACTTTTGCTTTCCATTTTCTTCGGCCTAAAACTTGTGAACAGACAAATGAGAAACTGTTTTATGCTTCAAAACTAGTGCACAAAATATACAAGATCTATTAAAAACAGTGGCATAGGTTTTATACTAGGATGTAGCATAATATCCACTTTAACTTAATACCAATCACCTTTGAATACACATGGTTACAGATAGAAATTTCTTCCAAATCTTGTCCAGAAAGTGCATTCACGTACATTTTTTAAATAAGTCATTGTATATTTTTTGGAACTTGCTGTCACATGAAATAATGGAGAATGACATAAAATACATTAAGGAAAGCCAAATAAGTACCAAGGGAGAAAGGAATAGAAGGATTTGAAGAAGTTGGTGGTGGGTGCGTGGGAGGCTCCTGTGGAGCATCAACACTGGTATAGGCCTTGTTTCTGTTGTTACATACATTGTACACATGAGGTTAACATACATTTTGATTCCCCTAAACTTGTTGCTGGGTTGTATTGAAACTTCCAGGTTTTATGGCATAACTTGCACTCAAAGGAATGAAGGTCAGGGTTGGTTGGAATCACTTCCCTTCACAGTCAAGAGGGGATCCCAGAATGCTTGGTATTTCTCAGGCTACAGAGAAAAGGCTGATTGACATTATCTTCCACATGTTTTAACCAGGATGGCTGTGTGGGGTAGATGGGGAACTGACTACTATTAGTAGTTGCAAGAAATGTACTAGCCGGCTTAAGGCAGAAGGCCTTCCTTCGCCACTGGGTAGAAGTGGGTCTCCCAGAATGTTATTCAGAAGGGTTTGGGGTGCAGGCCAAGACCTTCTGGCTCCTGGCATGCCAGCAGATCAAAATTTGCAAAGATCATTTACTATGTATGAGGTTTGATATAGATTCCTGCTTAAGTGGCAAAGTGAAGTAGGTTTCTGAAGGTAGTTAATACTTCATCTGAAAATAGTGTCACAATGGGAGCTGAAAGTCAATAGCTAAGCCACAGAACACAACATGGCCCTCCATGGAGGACAAGCTTAGTCTAATAATCCCTTGCTCATGCTCGGCTATAAATGCACTGAAGGTAAAGGTACTTCAAGCTGATCTTTATCCCCAGAAAACAAAGAGAAATGGGAGGCTTTGTTAATACATTTCAGCTCATTGCACGCATTAAATGGATCTAATAAAAAAAAAACCCTTCTGGATAATGCAGAACATTTATTGTACAATAAAGGAAACAAAACAGTTTTGCAGCTATTTCTTAATTAAAAAAACTACCTCGAGCTTGTTTGAGAATTATTTTGGGGATTCATCTTCAATTTTTTCACTTGTTGGTACATCGGAACTCTAAGGATCATAGGATAAGAAATTTACAATCTATTTGGCCCAGCGAGTCTGGGGCAGCTAAAAAGCTTTCCCACTTTCTAGCTCTTGGTCCATAGCTCTGTAGGCTACAGTACTTCACATGCATTTTTAAATGCCTTGAGGGTTCCTGCCTTTACCACCCTTTCAGGCAATGACTTCCAGCCCCCGCCACCCTATGGGGGTATTCTCACCTCACCTCTAATTCTTTTACCAATTACTTGAAATCTATGCTCCTTGGTTACTGACCTCTTTTTCCGAGGTAAATAAGTCCTATTCAGACTATTTAGGCCCCTCAAAATGTTATACACCTCAATTAAATCTCCCCACATCTTCCTCTGTTACTAAGAAATCAATCCCAGCTAAAATTTTCCAGTTCAGGCACCATCCCTGCAAGTCTCTGCTCTAACACAACGACCAAAACCCTATGCAGTACTCGAACTGTGGCCTGATTAGTGTTTAATGCCATTCTAACATAACCTCCCTGCACGTATATTCAATGGCTTGGTCAATAAAGGAAAATATTCAGTGCTATAATAAAAACAGAAAATGCTGGAAAAACTCAGCAGGTCTGGCAGCATGTGTGAAGAGAGAAACAGAGTTAACATTGAGTCAAATAGGATTCTTCTTCAGAGAGTATCCAGTGCACTGACTTAACCACCATATCCACCTGCCTGCAACCTTTAGGGACTATGCAAGTGCAACTCCAAAGTCCCTCTGCTCTTCTATAATACTCAGTGTCCTACCATTTATTCAATATTCCCTTGCTTCATTTGTCCTCTCAGAATTCTAGTGATCTTATTTTGCAATTTCTTACAGGGTGAAAGAGCATCATTCTCACTCCGTTCAGATTGAATTCCATTTGCCACTTTTCTGTCCACCAACTAGTTCAACGATATATTCCTGGACTCTAAGGCTTTCTTCCTCAGTATCAACCACACGGCAAATTTTTGTATCATCTGCAAACTTTTTAAATCATACCCCCTACTTTCAAGTCCGAATCAGTGATATATACCACAAAAAAGAAACCTAGTGTAGACATCAGAAGAATCCCACTGGAAACAGCCTTCAAGTCACAAAAACACCTGTCTACCATTACCTTTTGCTTTCTGCCTCTGAGCCAATTTTGCATCCAACTTTCCACTTTCCATGAATCACAGGGTTTTTACTTTTCTGACCAGTCTGCTCATGTGGGACTTTGTCAAAGGCCTTGCTAAAAACCATGGAGACTACATATAACACACTACTTTGATCAATCCTCCTCGTTACCTCCTTAAATTCAATCTTGTATTTGCCCAAAGGTTCAGAAACCTCTCACTTCTCTCATCACAAAAAAAAATTTCAAACCATCAATAGGAGGCTTACTATATGATCCTATACTAATCATAACTAAACACATCCAACATTAGTCAGGTGATTGTGTTTAGAAAGTTACAGTTTGTTTCACAAAACATTAGCAGACTATGGATCTGTGGCCACAATTTCAGAGTTGAGGTGGCACATGCAACACAGCTACATCCTTCTTTTCCAAGAGAAATTTAGAATGGCTAATGGTGCCAGCTACTCAAGAGTGACTATAGCTATGTCAATGGTGAGAACCACAATAGAGAGGGAGGAGGAAAATGTGATAGACCAAGTTCCAAAAAGTTTAAGATCAGAGTAGATATTTACATAAACCTATCCAATGCAAGCACCATGGTTTCAGTTTACACTGCAATGAGTGGATTGGGCAGTTTGTTTCTGGAAAATAGGCTCCTCTGAACAGAGGACATGTTGATCAAAGCAAACTCGTAGATCTCCTAAAGTGTTGCTTAAAGTTAATTTTAAGTACCACCTATAAACTTCAAGAAATAAAAACAGATCACTAGAGATGCAAAACCAGTGCAACATGACATGAAAGATAGTCCGATCTAACAACAGCATATCATACCTACCAAAAGAGTATAATTTGTTTTCTCCTGCTGAATTTGTACATTATACTGTGGCTGGTAGGACAAAACAGACTCCTACCTTCCCTTTCTCCCATCCATAGCCTTTCTAAAAGATATGCTAGACACTCGTGTATCTGATCATCATTTACTTCCTGGTCGCTAAGTGATCCCATTCACCCATTTCGGAGACTGAAACACACATTGTTGAAATTAGTGGTTATGTCACTGTGTCTTACCTTTGCATCCTGCCTAGTTGTTATCTATCCACCTCAAGGCACAAAATTGAATCTAGTTTATCTGCCTCTACTTGCTCAAAAGCTGTTTCATCTCTAACTTTCTCCCAGTTGCGATCAAATGTCACTGACCTGAAACGGTAACGGTTTCTCCATGGATGCTGCCCGACTTGCTGAGCATTTCCAGCATTTTCTGCTTTTATTACAAAAACGACCTATATGTTTTGTTAGCTGCTCCGTCAATGTAGCAATAAACCATTATTTACTACTCAAGGCATAAACAATGCAACATTGGAAGGGTTAAAATATTGTGCAACTTACTTGTGAAAATCAATTATTTCACCATTCTTTCTGGATTGGCTCAAAGGGTCTTGCTGCTTAATTTTGGGATTGAAGTTAATAGGTGCTAATTGCAAAATGGCACCTTCATTGTTCATCTTGTCTCTGGTTGTTTTAAGAGGAGAGAGGGTACTAATTCTAGTGGTCTTATTTTGCAATTTCTTATCGTGTGAAAGAGCGTTATTTGAAATACCATTAAAAACCACTTTGTGTTTAATCGCTCCAGGTTCCACCTCCTGACAAAGCTTCCTAGCAATAACATCATCATCATCATCGAGCAGTTCTGACAAAATATTTCTCGGCTCACTTTTGTTGAAATCTGTAATTTGAAAAAGAAATTTTAAATCAGCTTTAAGTTAAGAACACAAGACTATAACAAACAACCTTGCTGAACCAAGAAAATAAAATGTTTTCTGCAGCACTGTCATTTTGTCAATTCAAAAGCCACAATTAAAGCGTAAAAGGATTCTGTATCAAAAATCCGAGGGATCCAATTTGCTTGGATAACCTGTCCCAACAGGCAAGTGGCCTTTGAGGATACCTCAAAAATTTATGAAATGAGGGAGGAAATTTAACACCTTTTTCTTGCAACTCCTCACAAAGATCCAAAACAGACCTGCTGAGAATACATACATTCAGCTCAGAAAGCTTACCAGTGTCCTTATATTCCAGTTTTATCTGAGCTGTATTGGGCTGCTTTACAGAATCAATATACAAGTTACATGTTATCTTACCTTTCATCTAAGAGATTTGTAATGGCAGGATAGGGTCCATAATCAGGGCCTTCTGGCTGTTGCCCTGAGCCTCTGCTTATTTTAGGGTGGAAAATCGCCACTCCCTCCAAAGTAATTATCAGAGACCTGCCATCATAGATCTCCATTCTATTTCTGTACATTTTCTCCAGGCAATAGCTGCTCCATTGGCACAAAAGATGTGAAAAATCAGGCCCAAGCTCCAAGCCACATTCTTACTTACCACAAAGCGGAAGCTTCCTCCTAACTTTGGATTTGCTTCTTTCCATGTTCGTGATTTGAGTACTCCTCTTACCATTGGAGTTTTTTTGACCAGAATAGTTCGATTTCCCTTCAGCAACCATCTTGACAATGCCATTTTTACACTTGCGGTTCATAACATTTCTGCCCAATGTTGTGTCTCCATTGGTAACACTGTGAAACTCTGAATCACACCAGTTCCCAATTGCAGTATTGCGTTTTGGAACAGAACTCACATCAGACACCGTTTGTACACGTATGGGTAAGGAATCCAACCTTTTATGACGACCGTCATCATTGGTTTTCTTGTCAGAGAATGTATTTTTAGGTAAGAAGTTAAAGTTCTTTCCATCCCAGTTTAATTTCACAAACAGATCACCATCATCAGATTCAGCGGGAGGAAATGGTTCCTTGGGATCAAGCTGGAACACCTATAATAAAAAGTTTAGGTCTAATTTTCAAAGAAGTTCAGAATTAATGTAAAAACAATGTTTTATTTGCAGTTTACCAAAATTTGACATTAACTGCTAACTGCAGCAATTTTAAGATAAGTCACAAGCGTCTTTAGTCTTAGCAAAAAAGTTAGACATTACAGGTTCATATACACTGGATATTCCATTCAAAGCATTAAAGTTTTAAAATCTGGATTCATAATTTTTGAAGCTCAGTGCCAGAAAAAAAAAAATCAGACACCAGGTGCTCTCCTGAATGGTGAGGTCCAAAGCACCCCAATATTGGCCACCAGGCATTATTTCCAAAGAGCCTGCAAGCTGCAGCCTGTGGTGCTTAACGGCATATAGGCTGATGCTGGTATGGCAGGACCATGATTTGAATAAATTATTTTGCCCTTTAAGTGTTCCAGATTTGTAGTCCTGCAGCCAGTACATTTACCTTTTGCAATATGGCAGGTGGCAGACTTCCCACTGGAAATGCAAGCACACTTCCTGCTGACTGTATCGGGATGTTAATAGGCTGCTTAGTGCCCAAGAAAAGGGCATGGTTGAATTTCTAGATCCAGGTGCCAAGTCCATCATCTTCATTTTTCAAAGGTCCTTGTGCTGAGCAATTTCCATCTGCAAATTCCTGTTATACTTACCAGCTTAACTCCCATCGCCAACCACTCTTCTCCCAAAACACAAATCTTAATTGTTGTAAAAAAACGTTTGCCTACTCCATCTTTTTTCTTTGGGCAATCATTTTTATAATTCCACATTAAGTAATTCCCAAACTGACTTTTCAGATTTTAGCCATTGCCTCATTTATCTGACCACAACTAAGTGTCTAACAGCACTGTGGGTTGATTTATCCTTTGACACCTAACTGCACCCTCGCCCATCCCATCTCCTTGGGACCTCTATGGGTAACCAACGGTTTCAATAAGTCACCTCATTGCATAGATGCTTGAGATAGCATTAGTTTATTGCACCATATTCACCCTTTCCAAGACACTTGGAAAATATAAATTCATAGTTTCCAAAAAAAGGCCAGCCATAATATTGCGAGTCAATGTGGGTTACTAATCTAATATCTCAAATTCAACATTGAAGGGAGCTCCAGAGTAGATCGAGAATGGGCCACTTTCCACTTTAGCAACCATATAGGCGAATGATAATATGTTCATTTCTTATTTGCATAGTATTGCATTAAGACATAAAAAATAAAACAAAGCACTGCCATGCCACTACAGAATAAATTAGATCATCAAATCATTGTGCAGATAATAACATAGCTTTTACACAAAGCACTTGGAGGGGGAAAAAAATTATTTTAAGTGGTGGCTCACAGGGTGCTGATTATCAGTTCATGTGAAACTAAATGACAAAATCTTGTCATCTGTGGGATTGCATCAGATAAAATGACCATGGAAGTTGAATTGTCATAAAATCCAACTAGTTCACTAGTATTCTTGGGGAAGGGACCTGCTTCTCCAATTTTATCAGTCCCACACTACAAGGCAATTTTAATACCTTCAGGGCATCTAAGAATGGGTAATAATTGTCTCCCAATTGAAATAAGTTCTTTTGATCTAAACGATGTCTTTATAAAGCCCAACAAAAACTGTGGGAGGTACAGCACCGCACCCCACCTCCTCACATTGCAATTATGTCGAAGATAGTTCAGTTCTACCTTCTAGATACAGTCATTGCAGGGCAGGATCAGTGGGAATTCTATACCTCAGTCCTTCAATTCTGTAGCGAGCAGACATTAGCAGCACTCTCATAACTAAATAGTAACCAAGCTACAGTAATGAGCAAGAGAGTAGAAATAGTTAACCTGACAAGCTTCCCTTCCAACTATGTCACAGTGAAAATAATGGCAAGAATGATCAGGATAGCCTTTGGGCTACCTTTAATTGAATACCACTTGTTTTGTTAAACTTTTCCAATGCCATATTCCATACTGACAGTCTACGCAGACACTTACAAAACAAAATTGTTCAAAGTAATTATTCAAGTTTTAATTACCACAAGCTTCTCATTCACGCCACTGCTTTACAAAACTTAGATCTCATTTATAATAAAGCATGTAGTTAATACTCAGCACAAATATCAGACAGACGTGTAGAGGCAGCCAGATTGCACACAGCAAGGTCCCACAAGCAGCAATGGGATAAATTGTCTTGACTTAGCAGGTAAGACCATGAATGAACACCTCATCCAAAAACCAGCACCTCTGACAATGCAGCACTGCACTTAAATGTCAGCCATGTCAAGGTTATGTGCTTAAGTCTTACTTTTACAGCTTTAATGAGGGTCTCTGCACTGATATGATCATCACAGTCAGGGACTTCATACAAGAAGATCTCCTTGGGGTGGGCCTCCCTTCCCAATAGTTTCTGCTTTGTTTTGGGTATTTCATCAATACGAGCAAACCACTGGACCACTGCAGACTTGGTGAGATGTTGTTGGGTACCTGGTGAGGAAAATAAACCAACACCAATTACGAGGAATATGAAAAACTGAAGCTCGAAATGTTTCAAACAGTATATTAAAAGGAGAGACCAGGGTGTGAAGTTTCAAATTAAATTATCTTCAACACAACACTGCCATAAAGATGAATTCCTACTTTGCACAACTTTTGTTTTGCTAGTACAGTAAACTGATATTAAATAAATATTACATACATTCCTGGTACTGCTGCATAACTTTCAATAGTTCACAGTAAAGTGCTAGGAGAATGCTACGTGTAGATGCCAAAAGGCACCAAATATTCATGAGCAAGCCTTGAACCGAATATTTGTCTCACAACTAATATTTTTTGAATAAATGATTATTTCCTGTAAATGCGAGGCGACTTTTCAGTCCATTACAAACATTCAAAGCAGAAGCGTACATGGTTTCCTTACCATCCTCAAACAACTTTAGCAGTTTAGCTACATACGGTTGATCCTCATCATCACTTTTGACAAAAACAAAATCTCCAATGTTGATGCAATGTTTGTTAGAAGTTCCTTCGCATTCTATCTGAATACCTCTAAAGAAGCAAAAATATGTAATTTTACAAATACGGAGTACGCAAAACATATTATGTCCCTTCTCAACAACTAACATGCAGAAATTGTACAAGAAATGAATTTGCAGCAAACATTTCTCTGCAAGATAGGAACATAGGAGTAGGAATAGACCATTTGGCCTTTCAAGACTACGCCACTATTCAATAAGATCATGGCTGATCTGGTTGTGGTCTCAGCTCCACTTTCCTGTCTGCCTCCCCATAACCCTCGACTCCCTTGCTTTGCAAAAAGCTGTCCAGCCCTGCCATCAGCCGGCTTTCATTACTTCCTGCGGAAGAGAATTCCACACGCCAACAAACCTTTGGGAGAAAAAAAGTCTCATCCCTGTCTTAAAAGGGAGACTTCTTATTTTTAAACTATGACCCCTAGTTTTAGTCTCCCCTACAAGAGGAAACATCCTCTGGGTATCCACCCTTTAAAGTCCCCTTAGGATATTATATGCTTCAATCACCTCTCATTCTTGAAACTCCAATGGGTAGAGGCCTAACCTGTTCACCATAAGACAACCCCTTCATTCCAGGAATGAATCCAGTGAACCTTCTCTGAACAACTTCTAAAGCTATATCCTTTTTTTAAAATGAGACCAAAGCTGCACAGTGTTCCAGGTGTAGTCTCACCAAGGCCCTGTATAGTTGCAGTAAAACTTTCCCACTTTTATGTCCCATTTCCCTTGCAATAAATGCCAACATTCCATTTGCCTTCCTAATCACTTGCTGTACCTGCATACTAACTTTGTGATTCATGTACTAGGACACCCAGATCCCTCTGAGCCACCAAGTTCTGCAATCTTTCTCTATTTAAATAATATACTACTTTTCTATTCTTCCTGCCAAAGTGAACAAGTTCACATTTTCCCACATTTTTCTCCAACTGCCAATTTTCTGTCCACTCACTTAACCTGTCTACATTCCTTTGCAGACTCTCGACCTCCTCTTGACAACTTGCTTATTTTCCTACCTATCTAGGTGTAATCGGCAAATTTAGCTAGCATATATTCGGTCCCTTCATCCAAGATATTCGGTACCTTCATCCAAGTTATTAATATAGATTGTAAACAGTTGAGGGCCCAGCATTGATACCTGTGACACTCCATTAGTTACAGCTTGCCAGCCGAGAAAGACACATTTATCACTACTGTTTCCTGTTAGTCAACCGATCCTTTATCCATGCTAATTTGTTACCCCCTACACCATGTACTCTATCTTGCGTCATAACCTTTGATGTGGTACCTTATCATATGTCTTTTGGATGCCAGCAAGGATTACATGATAATCTCACCTTCAGTTAATAGCAACTTTGCGATTAAAGGTTTTACAATTGCAACTCTACCATTTTTACAGAAAATGCTACTCTATTATCACCCTGCACTTAAATATCCTGTAATCAACCACTGGGAAACAGGTGGAGCAACATACCACTCAAATGGGAGTTATACAATTTCTCATGTAATGAATTATCATTCCAAAAAAGGGAGAAGAGTCATATGAAAACCAAAAGTAAAAAAGCACCATGGTAATTTTGGAATATAGCAGACAACTAAAATACAGGCAAAGTGTCAGTCATGGGTCAGAGTTATTTTCTACCAGAGTCAAGAGGTTATGGGTTCAAATACCACTCCAGAGGCTTTGCACAAAATCATGGCTGCCATCCCAACGCAGGGCTGAGGGAGTGCAGTACTGTCAGAGGTGTTGTCTTTCGGAAATGACATTAATCGGAGGCCCTGTCTGCTCTCTCAGGTGGGTGTGTAAGACCCCATGTTTATTACAAAAGAGCAGTGGAGTTTTCCCCGGTGCCCTACCAATAAAATCTGTTAATTGAAGCAAGCAGCTCTAAAGGTTCAATTTCTATCTTTGAGTTTTGGGAGAATGAGCTCAGTGATAAATACGTTATTGCTCAATCTCCCAGAAAGTCTGTAAAAGTGACATGTTCAAAATGTTAATGTTCCAGTACTATAATCCTAGACAGTTTACAGCTGAGGGGTATATAGCTGAGATTTTCCAACTGGGAAGTAAATTTAAGTGTAAATCCACACAATGTCACTTTGGATGCTTAAAACATGAAGATGTCAAAAAACTTGTAAAATGGACATGTGGCCAGCAAATTAACTTCAATATAAAAGTGTGAGATAGTATATATTGGTCAGAAGAATAAGGAGGCTGAATATTCCTTGGAAAATATGTTTCAAAACGAGGTAGAGGACAAAAAGATCGGCGGTGGGGGTGGGGTGGTACAGATAGGCAAAACATAAAGTACATAAAGTAGTGACACAAGTTAGCGACGCTATAAAAAAGAAAACAAAGCACTGGGGTTCACTTCTGTGGGTATGGAATTGAAAAGCAGAAAAATTATATTACTTTGATCAAAACGCCCTTGGAGTATTGTGAACTCCACATTGCACAATGGATATAGAACCAAAAATTATTTACTAGAACATTACCAAAACTGAGACGTTATACCTAACAGGAATGATTGAAAAGACGGAGGCTCTTTTCTCCAGAAAGACGACTGATGGGTGACCTGATAGAGAAGGGAAAAAAAGCTTGCATTTCTAGAGCACGTCTCACAACCTCAGTATGTTTCAAAGTGCTTTACAGCTAATGGAGTACTTTTGAAGCGTAATCACTATTATAATGTAGGAAATTGAGGGATAAATATGGGTCAGGATACAAGGGGCAGTTCCCCTGTTCTTCTTCAAAATAGTGTTATTGGATCTTTTATGTCCACCTGAGAAAGTCTTGAAGAAAAATATTTGCCTTGAAATGTTAACTGTCCACGGATGCTGCCAGACCTGCGGAGTTTTTCCAGCACATTTTTATTGAAGGTCGACAGGGCCTTGATTTAGCAACTTCATCCAAAAGATGGCACCTCTGACAGCACAGCACTCTCTCAGTGCTTCACTGGAGCGTCACAAGATTTTTGTGCTCAAGTCCTGGAGTGGGACATGAGCCCACAACTTTCTCACTCGGAGATGAGTGCTACCCACTGAGCCACAATTGGCACCAGAGGTCTTCAAGATGATGAAAACATTTGATACGATAGCCACTAGCAAATAAAATCAAAACTAGGGGCCAGCAATACAAGACTGTCACTAATAAATCCAAAATAAAATCCAAAAAGGGGTTTAGGAGAAACTTATTTACCCAATGTTGTTAGAATGTAGAACTTGCTACCTCAGTGAGTAGTTGAGGCAAATAGCTTAGATGCATTGAAGGGACTGCAGTGGTTCAAGAAGCCAGCTCACCACCACCTCAAGGGCAATTAGGGATGGGCAATAAATGCTGGCCTAGCCAGTGATGCCCATATCCCGTAAATGAATTTAAAAAAAGCTAGATAGCTAGGAAATAAAAAGGAATAGAAGGACCTGTTGATGGCATTACATTAATGTTCATGTGGTGCATAAATATCAACATTGGTCTTTGGGCCAAATGGCCTGTTTCTGTGCTCCAAGTACTTTGACCATTTGCCAGATGCCAATCTTCAGTCAATTTGATGCACTCCACGTGATATCAAGAAATCACAATGCATTGGATACTGCAAAGGCTATAGAACCTGACAAAATGCCAGCTACGCTACTGAAGACTTGTGCTCCAGAACAAGCCGCACACCTAGCCAAGTTGTTCCAGTACAGCTACCTGATAAAGTGCCAACACTGGCATCTACCTGACAAAGTGGAAAATTGCCCAGTTATGTCTTGTCCACAAGAAGGATAAATCCAATCAAGCAAATAACCGCCCAGTCTACTCACAATCATTAGAAAAGTGTTGAAAGGTGTTGAAAGGTGTGGTCAACAGTGCTATTGAATGGCACTTACTCAGCAATAACCTGCTCACCAATGTTCATTTTGAGTTCTGCCAGGGTCACTCAGCTTCAGATCTCATTTGAGCTTTGGTCATGAACAGAGAGAGTGACTGTCCTTGACATCAGGGCAGCATTTGACCGAGAGTGACATCAAGAAGCCCTAGCAAAACTGAAGTCAATGGGAATCAGGAGAAAAATTTCCATCGGTTGGTGTCATACCTAGCACAAAGTAAGATGGTTTTGGTTGTTGAAGATCAATCATCTCAGTACCAGGATATTACTGCAGGAGTTCCTCAGGGATTGAGACAGGGTCCTACCATCTTCAGCTGCGTCATCAATAACCCTCCCTCCATCATAAGATCAGAATACCCAGCCTCTAACCTGCTCTTGTAGCCATAGTATTTATATGGTTGGTCCAGTTAAGTTTCATGTCAATGGTAATCCCCCAAGATATTGATGGAGAAGGATTCAGCGATGAAAATTCCTTCTGATTTTTACTGATGATTACAGTGTTCATTATGAATCATCCATGACTCCTCAAATACTGAAGTAGTCGTGCTCACATGCAGCAAGACCAGAACAACATTCAGGCCTGAGCTGATAATTGACAGCAGCATTGGCACCACACTGGTCAATTATAACCTCCAACAAGAATGAATTTGATCATCTTCCCATGACATCTAACATTAGCATCGCTCAATCCCCTATCAACATCCTGGGGGCAGGGCTACCATTGATGGCATGTAACTGACCTCCTGACTCCCCAACACCTGTCCACCATCTACTAGGCACAAGTCAGGAGTGTGTTGGAATACTATCCACTTGCCTAGATGAATGCAGCTCCAGCAACACTCAAAAAGCTCGACACCAGGGGACAAAGCAGCCAAGCTGCATCCAGTAAACATTCCCTCCCTCCACCGCTGACAGTGTCATCAGTGGCTTGTAGTCAACTCCTTGTTATCTGAATATCTCCAAGCTGAGACTTCATTGCCTTCTGTGGGTGCTCTCATGGCTCCAAAATCCACGCAAGTATGGACATCCACAGAACTGGCAGTTCGTGTTGTTATTGTTAATACTTCGGGGAACTTCTGCAGCTGCGTAACTTTTGGCCTTCCTCTGGGCATGTTGGATGTTGTGCAGCAGTGTGTACCATCTACAAGATGCAGCAACTCACCAAGGCTCCTTAGGCAGCACCTTCCAAACCCTACGACCGCTACCACCTAGAAGGACAAGGGCAGCAGATGCGTGGGAACACCACCACCGGCAAGTTCCCTTCCAAGCCACACACTATCCTGGCTTGGAACCACATTGTCATCCCTTCACTGTTGCTGGGTCAAATTTTTTTTCATTATTCATTCACAGGATGTGTATGTCGCTGGCTAAACCAGCATTTATTACCCATCCCTAACTGTCCTTGGGAAGGTGGGGAAACCTTCTTGAACCATTGAAGTCCATGTAGTGTAGGTACACCCACTGTGCTGTTAGGAAGGGAATTCTAGGATTGATCTGGCTAGTCAAAGGAACAGCCATATAGTTCCAAGTCAGAATGGCGAGTGGCATGAGGGGAACTTGTAAGTGGTGGTATTCCCGTGTGTCTGCTGCCCTTGTCCTTCTAGATGGTATTGCTCATGCATTTGGAAGGTGCTAAGGAGCCTTGGTGAGTTCCTGCAGTGCATGTTATAGATGGTATACACTGCTGCTGAGCATTGGTGGTGGATGGAGTGAATGTTTGTGGATGGGGTGCCAATCAAGCAGGCTGCTTTATCCTGGATGGTATCAAGCTTCTTGAGTGTTATGGGAGCTGCACTCATCCAGGCAAGTGGATGGTATTCCATCACACTCCTGACTTGTGCCTTGTAGACGGTGGACAGGCTTTGGGGAGTCAGGAGTCGAGCTACGCGTCGCAGGATTCCCAGCCTCTGACCTGCTCTTGTAGCCAGTATTTATGTGGCTAGTGCAGTTCAGTTTCTGGTCAATGATAGCCCCCCAAGATGTTGATAGTGGTGGTAATGCCATTGAACATCAAGGGTAGATTCTCTCTCTTGTTGGAGATGGTCATTGCCTGGCACTTGTGAGGCACAAATGTTACTTGCCACTTATCAGCCCAAGCCTTGCTGCAAATGGATATGGTCCACCTCAGTATTTGAGGAATCGAGAATGGTGAACAAATCATCAAACATTCCCACTTCTGACCTTATGATGAAGAGAAGGTCATTGATGAAACAGCTGAAGATAACTGATAGGACACCAAAATCCTGGAACTGTGGATGTACCTACACCACATGGACCGCAGCAGCTCAGCACCACCTTCTCAGGGGCAATTAGAGATGGGTAATAAATGCTGGTCTAGTCAGTAATGCCCGCATCCCACGAATAGACTAAATAGAAATATAGCCAGTATACGGTAACATTAGGCGATCCTGATGGTCACATTCCCAGATTTCAGTCTCTGAGGTGCAGCTATCCCATAAATTACATTCCCTGCAAAGGGAGGAAGTACAGTTTTGACTCACTCATAATCTGAATGCCGCAGTTTGCGATTCACATGAAGAGGTTTTCCTGCCCAGGTGTAAACGTATCTTTCACGCTCCTTCAACCTGGTTAAATATTTGGTCATTTCAGGTGCGATTATGTAAAGTTCAGGTTATAAAATATAAAAACTGAAATAAAATCTCCCGCCTGAAGAACAGCGGAACTAATTCCAGCCGGAATCTGCTCTGAAGAAAGTTTAAATTAAAATACACTTGTAAATATTCGAAACACAGTTAAAATCCGCTCCGATCCAGCCGGTTCTTGGCTATTTCCTCCCGCGCTGCGCTCCAGCTCCGCTACTTCCAGCCCCAATGTTACATTTTCGCGCCATTCCGGTCAGCTGAGGCATTGCGAAGCATTCTGGGTGCATTTAAATTAATCAGAAAACACAAGAGGCGTCGGGATGTCTGCCCGGCCGCGGGGGGCGCTGTGGCGAGATGTCTGCCCGGCCGCGGGGGGCGCTGTGGCGGGATGTCTGCTCGGCCGCGGGGGCCGCTGTGGCAGGATGTCTTCTCGGCCGCGGGGGGCGCTGTGGCAGGATGTCTGCCCGGCCGCGGGGGGCGCTGTGCGGGATGTCTGCCCGGCCGCGGGGGGCGCTGTGCGGGATGTCTGCTCGGCCGCGAGGTGGGGGGCGCTGTGGCGGGATGTCTGCCCGGCCGCGGTGGGGCGCTGTAGCGGGATGTCTGCCCGGCCGCGCGTGAGGGGGGTGCGGGAGGGCGGTGCTGTGGCGAGATGTCTGCGCGGCCGCGGGGGGGCGCTATAGGGTGGGATGTCTGCGCGGCCGCGGTTGGGCGCTGTAGCGGGATGTCTGCCCGGCCGCGCGTGATTGCGGGGCGGGAGGGCGGTGCTGTGGCGGGATGTCTGCGCGGCCGCGTGGGGGCGCTATAGGGTGGGATGTCTGCCCGGCCATGGAGGGCGCTATAGGCGGGATGTCTGCCCGGCCATGTAGGGGCGCTGTGGCAGGCTGTCTGCCCGGCCGCGGAGGGCGCTATAGGCACGATGTCTGCCCGGCCGCGAGGGGCGCTGTGGCGGGATGTCTTCCCGGCCGCGGGGAGGGCGCTGTGGCGGGATGCCTGCTCGGCCGCGGGGGGCTCTCCACTGGATACTAACTGAGGCGCCGCAGTGCTTGCCGGGATTGCAATGGCGAACCGGACTGTGAAAGATGCTCATAGCATCCATGGGACCAACCCGCAGTATTTGATCGAGAAAATCATCCGCACCCGCATCTATGAATCCAAGTACTGGAAGGAGGAATGTTTCGGGCTGACAGGTAGGGAATTGGGCTGGGGGATCAAGCCCTGTGCTTCAGGACATGATTGTGGCTGAGGGAGGTCTGGGCCGCTTGCATTGCGGACTGGAGCAGGCTCTCAGTTGCACTGATGACTTTTCATATTTCCAGCAGAAACCCCGAGCTTCAACCTGTTCTGGTTTGTGAGTAGAGGCCGCAGTGCTTTTGATCATTGCTTTTCAGCTGGTTTTGGATTTTCGGAACAAGAATTAAAGCTGGTTGCCGAGCTTGAGTGTGAAGAGAGCGGGGTTTTATATTAAGAGTGAGATTTCATTCTTTTAACACACCCACACCATCAACATAGTCTCGAAGTAATGTTTGACAGCACGAATGGAGGTTGTTTGGCAATAATAGAAAGGAGGCATAGGTTTGCAGAATGGACAAACATTTGGACGGTATAACTTAATGAGGTTCTATCAGTTAATACATTTTGGGGAAAAAATTAGGAATGGCATAATTCGCAAGCACAGATGGGTCTAAAGTAGAATTTCTTTTTTGAGTGGAGTGATGCCAGCAGTTTTGAAAGGGATTGTGACTGACAAAAGGGAGCCCTGAAGGCCAACTAATACAGGATTAGTAAAGGGAGTTGAATGAACAAATTGAGGGAATAGAACAAGTGGTGGGTCTCATGACTAAATTTCAAGAGGGCAAGAAACTACAAAAAGACTGCAGTGCAGCACTGGAGTGACAGAAAACAGGTTTTAGGGGTAAGAAATAAGGGAAAAAAGAGAACCCACTCCCTCAAAACCCTAAGATGAAAGCAAAATACTGGGGATGCTGGAAATCTGAAACGAAAACCAAAATTAGCTGGAAAAACTTAGGTCTGACAGCGTCTGCGGAGAGGAACACAGTTAACGTTTCGAGTCTGTATGACTCTTCATCAAAGTTCTGATGAAGAGTCATACGGACTCAAAACGTTAACTGTGTTCCTCTCCACAGATGCTGTCAGACCTGCTGAGTTTTTCCAGCTATTTTTGTTTTCCCTCAAAACCCTTGTTTCTCTAATTTAGACCTTATACAAATCCTTTTATTCCCTTATTGATGGTGATCTTTAGTCACTTGAGTCCAGTTCCTGCTCTGTCTCTCCATTTCTTTTTCCACCTTCAAAGGTTTTCTCAAAACACATTTTTTCATTGAGCTTTCTCTGCCTCACTTCCAAATTTTCCTTGTCATGGTTTGACATTCCCTATTGCAGTAGGACATTTTCTACGTTAAAGGCACCAAATACATTCAAGCTGTTGTTGCTTCTCCCCAGATGACCTGGCATGCAGCACAGGAATTATCCTGAGATTGCTCCCTGCATTTTAACTTGATGCCTAATTCCTCAAATGCCCATTGTAAGTTTTCCAACCTGTTCTCCTTGCATCATTGAACCTCAATATTCACTCTTTCTTTCCAACATCTTCCCCATTACGTCATTTACCCTTCTTAAGGCAGTAGAGTTTCTGTAGTGCTGGTCATGATTGTTTACAATTCTGTTTTTTCCTCTCAAAAATCATCCACATCTCCACTTGCCCTTTGCAACATTATCACTTTAATACAGTAACTATTGCTCAACGGTACACCATACGTATATAGACATCAGGAATTTCCTGCAGTTCTACACCTAACTCACTCTCTTTTCTGCATGTTTCCTCATGTTCACCACCCCCCACACTAGCCACTGGGACCCTTCCTCTGCCTTACTTTTCCTCTCTTGTTGCAGGCTGGCTATTCTTTTGTAACTTTGGGAACCCTTCCTACACTGTTGTAATGTGGAGTCAGACTGTGTAAGTTCAGTAACTTCGAGAAAATGTAATTTCTACCACCCATTGTTAGCTTAGATGTTCATAGTTCTGGAAACTTTCATATTGTGTAAGTTCCACATGACGTTTATTTCAATTTTTCTTCCATCATAAATTGACACATATTTTGGAAACTCAAATAACAAAGTATTTTCAAGATAATAACAACAAATTGTGTATAAGCAAGTTGTAAAACATCCCAAAGAACAATAAGGAGCATTATTAAGTAAAATTTGACATTGAGCCATATGAGAGATTAGGGGAAGGTGACCATATTTTGGGCAAAGAAATAAGTTTTAAGAAGCTGTCTTAAAGAAGGAAAACAAGGTTCAGAGGTGAAGTTTGCAGAGGGAATTCCAGACCTTATGGCCTTGGCAGCTGAAGACGCAGCCTCCAATGATGGAGTGATTAAAATCTGGGGTGCTCAAGACTGCAATTGGAGAAGTGCTGATGTCTGAGAGGGTTGAAGGAGATTACAAAGCTAGAGAGGGATGAGGCCATCGAGGGATCGGAAAAACAGGAAGCAAATTTTCAAATCTTGGTATTGCTCGATTGGGAGCCAGTGTAGGTCAACGAGCACGAGTGATGGATGAACGGCATTTGGTATGAGTTAGGATACGAGTTGCAGATGTTTGGATGACCTCAAGTTTATAGAGAGTAGAACGTGAGAGGCTGAACAGGAGTGTGGTGAAATAAAGCAGCAATATTATGGAGGTGGAAATAAGTGGTCTTACTGATAGCATGGATATGTGGTCATAAGCTCTCGGGGTCAAATATGACACCAAAGTTGTGAGCAGTCTAGCTCACCCTCAGATAGTTGCCAGGGAGAGGGATGTAATGGGTAGCTAGGAAATGGAGTTTCTGGTGGGCATCAGAGACAATGGCTTAGTTTTTACCAATGTTTAGCTGCTTATCTGGTATTGGAGCTGTCTGACAATTTAGAGACAGTGGAGGGTTTGAGAGAGGTGGCGGTGAGGTAACAGCTGGGTGTTGTTGATGTACACATGGAAACTGATGTGTTTTCGGATTTTATTGTCGAGGGAAGCATGTAGATGAGAAATGAGGCGGTGGGGTGGGGACAATGATAGGTCCTTGAGGGACACCCGAGGTGACAGTGCTTGGGTGGGAAGAGAAACCATTGTGGTGATTCTCTGACTATGATTAAATGAATAAAAATGGAGCCAAACAAGTGCATTCTCGCCCAACTAGGCAGTAGTGGAGGATGGTGTGACCAACAGTGTCAAAAGCTGCAGATAGGTCGAGAGGGCCAAACTGGGATATTTAGCCTTTGTCACAGTCACATAGGATGTCTTTGTGACTTTGATAAGTGAGGTTTTATATTGTGGCAGGAGTGATTGGAGTTCTGGGAAAGATACACAGGCATTTAAGAGGTGACAGTATGTTCAAGGACTCTGGAGAAGAAAGGGAGGTTGGAGGTGGGGTTGTAGTTTGCAAGGATGGGAGGGCTCAAGGGTTGCTTATTGATGAGCCAGTTGCACTTGTGTTAAATTCCAGTTCAGACCAAACTTTATTTACTCAGCTGCATTTTCACTGTTAGCTTACACCTTCTTTGTTACAATCCACACAAGTCTAGTGTAACATGTTTCTAAGTAACTTCATTTGTTTAGGTGTTACAGCAGATTGATTGAGAAGTTGTCTTATGCTGTAGAAATGTTGTAACAACCATTTCTTCTTTGCTTCTTAGCGGAATTGGTTGTGGACAAAGCTATGGAACTGAAATATATTGGTGGCGTCTATGGTGGGAATATTAAGCCTTCACCATTCCTTTGTCTGACCCTTAAGATGCTTCAAATTCAACCCGAAAAGGATATAATTGTTGAATTTATAAAGAATGAAGATTTTAAGTACGTATGATTTATATACGATTAAATCACTTGTAAACTTATCAATTCCAATGTTCATTGTCCAATTATGGTCTAAAATAGAGGTCAAGGTGGTGAGTATGCTGAAGTATAAACAATTAGCCACAGTTCCTGGTTCCAGTTACTGTTTGGTGTTCCCTGATGGAAAATGCGCATATGGTAACTATGATGAGAACAAATTCATGCTTGGCTGCAATGCAGTTCTTGGTTGAATATACAAGAAGAACACCAATTTGAGGCAGCTGTGCATGTGAAATATCTGTTCTTCAGCATGCGCTTTCAGGAATGGAGGTGGAATAGTCCTGAACCCGCTTTCCAAATATGATGAAACTACAGAAAATAAAATTTGATAGTCTTTATTATGGGGAGGGATGAATTAATGAGCATTGGAAACTAGTTACCCTGTGTAATGACATCAATTTGTCATAAAACCTCCAGTGCTTTCCATGTAATATTTTATCAAGTTATTTTACTGTGCCTGCTTTCCTAACGCACAGCCAAGTTCTTTGGTATCTAATGTTATTAGATTTTGTAAATGAAGGAACATGTTTTACAAATGAAGAACTTGGTAACTGAAGTTTAAGATCTTTCAATTTGTTTTCATCCCAGGTATGTCAGACTGCTGGGTGCATTGTACATGCGATTGACGGGCTCGGCCATTGATTGTTACAAATATCTGGAACCACTCTATAATGATTATCGGAAAGTGAAGAGGCAGAAGAGAGATGGAGGTAAAAATTGCTCCAGCTATGAGTAAAAGTGAGATCTAGTTGTTTTCCAGAATTGAGTGCCTTGTGGGGTGAAACTTAGAAAGATTTCTTGTTTGGAGCAAATGTACTTCAACAGTAATGATAGATTGCAATGATATGATATTGCTTTATTCACAATAGCTTACTTAATAGCATATCAATTTCTAATCTCAGTTCACTCACAAATATTCACCCTCAGTACTTTCATTTTTGAGTGTTAAATCCTTGAAAATTATTGCAATCTCCTTGATGGACGTAAGCTAAACCAGTTCAGAGATCTGGTGATTTGAATCCCGCTTGATGATCTTGTATTAAGCCAATCTACTGTAAAATTATTTTTCTTTTACTTGACATTGAAAATTGCAGGTAGAGGATAAGTTATGAAATTGCCTCAAATGCTTTAGGACCTAGATTTAATTCTAGCTGTTTGAGACTATTAACTTTCTTCCCAAGTTAGTCAGTTCTTAAATGGCACCAATGAGTGCTCACTACTTTACTTATGAATAATTTATAAATTAAAATGAAACTTCAGGTTTTGATGTATTATTTTTGTTTATCTTTTTTTTTCTCCTCAAGAATTTGAACTTATTCACGTGGATGAATTTATGGATGAGTTACTCCATGAAGAGCGAGTTTGTGATATTATCTTGCCCCGACTTCAGGTACAGATTATATTGAATATGAAATTCTGTATGTTCTGTTCTCTCCAATTAATTGTATTTAACATTAGGGAAGTGAAAATATTGACCTCTTTTCCCCTCAACTCTTATTGAAAAGTATCAGGTGGGATTAGGATTGGACTCGGCTACAACACACCACTGCCTTCCCCACCCCACCCATGAATGAATAGCTTGCTAACATTTAAACTGTAAGCTCACACATAAACGGTGGCTACTATGACAAAGCACCAGAGGGCTGATGGTGCCCATAAAGCAGAGGAGAGGAGAAAATCTGGGGTCAGAATTGAATACGCTAAATTGTGTCTTGCAATAAAACATCGTTTTTCATTCTATAGTTAATGCCATATAATTTTTTTAATATTGAAGGAATAGTTTATTTTATGTGGTACATACATGATTCCTTTAAGATAAATCTTAACTACTGACATTCGACATTTGCAGACATCATGCACAAGGAACATGATCACTACTATTATATGATTTCCTGTGGGTTAGGACCTGAATAACCAAGACCAAGGGCAGTCTTTAAATCAAGCATGATGAGAGGTGGTGAGAGGGTGTAATTAGGCAAAGAGGCAGTATCAGAGGAGGTGGTCTTAATGCTGGGAAGCTACTTTAGGGTGTTAGGCTGAGATCAATATCAGGGGTTGTCACATAGGCCTGAAAAATACCTTGGAGTGAGAAACCGGGGGCCAGGAAATGATGTTTGTCAAGTGGGGTGAGCTTGAGGACCTGAAAGGTACCTCGTTGTTATAAAGAAGACGTTAAAACTGAAACTGCAGCATCACAAACTACCACCTTAATGAGCAACACCTCAAATATGACTGGAATCACTAGATGTGAGCATAGTTAACACTGAAAGCTTATGGACATTGCTGACATCAGATTTTTAAACAGGTAGGTGACAGGACATATTGATTTTAATGATTAGTATTTGTCATAGAGAGGCACAGTTTATAGAACTAATAGAGGGTGAAGACTTCACACTAGTGAACCACTTACTTACCTTCCTATCTCTTTTAATAGATCCACAAACTACATAAGATTTACTTTTTTTTGCATAAATGCTCATGATCTTCTAAAATAGTGGAACAAATCTTCAAAATATTGATCGTCCTCATGTCTTCTTGTTATATCAGTTCTGTGCTGGCATCACGTGCAAAATTTGTTTTGTTCGCTTGCTAGATTACAACTATATCTGTTACTGTAGGTGAGTAAATTGTCAGCACTCTGAAGGATGCATATTTAATTGGGAAAAGGCTCTGACACTACTCTTGTTTGCATAAGAGACTGAGTTCATTTCCTGTTCCAAATAGGGAAGTTGCCTGGCACAGGTGAGCCAGTTATATACAAGGTTTTGATGTAAGTGGAAAAACTAACTTCTACACTTTACACTGGCTAAGAAGAAGGAGTAGTTGAAGGATGAATTACTGTATGCACTCTGTTTAATTTGACTTTGTCTGTATCCAAGCTGCATGTCTACATTGTGACTTTAAACCAACATGGCACCAGCATCCTAACTGGGTAATCTCTGGGTTGAATGTCTACTTTTTATTTTACTGTGTTCTTTGGACATGGGCGATGCAGCCCATCCCTAATTAAACTGAGATGTTGGTGGGCCTTCTCCTCTAATCACTGCAATCCTTGTGGTAATGATGGTGTTAAGAAATTCTAACATTTTATTCATGCCAACAAAGGAACCAAGTCAGGTTGACTTGTGATTTGGAAGAAAGCTTAGAGTTGTTGGTGTTCCCATTGTATTGTTGCCATTTTCCTCTGTAATAGAGGTCACAGGGCTAGCCGGTGCTATCAGGGTAATCTTATTAGGTCGATACAGTGCAAGTGGTTAACACTGCAGGCGTAGTGCATACACTGGTGATGAAGGGGTGGATACTGAGATCAGTGGCAGGGGAGTCAGTCAAACAACTGTTTTGTTCATAGTATCAAGTTTCCTGACTCTTTCAGATGCTCCTTCCTTCCAGAAAGGATGTGAGTATTCCAGTACATTCTTTACATGAACCTTTATAGCTGGAGGAGAAGCATTGATGAACTTGGCAATGGTGCACCTGTGGTTGGGCCTTTTCTTGTTGGAAGTGGTCATTGCCTGGCACTTGGGTGATGTTCAATGTTGCCTCTCACTTGTCAACTCAAGCCTGAGTGCTCTCCAAGTCTCGCTGTAGGATTGCATTGACTGCTTCGTTATCAGAGGAATTGCTAATGGTAGTAAACATCAAAGTCATCAGCAAGTAGCCCCCCATCTGATCCTATGATCAATTGAAGATCATTGGTATGTTTGACGGTGATTGGGCTAAAGAGGCTGCACTGAGACAGATGACAGAATTGCTTGTGATTTTGTCTGATCAAATAACTTACCGTTGCTTTCTTCTGGAGTCTCAAATGAATGGTCACTTGGGCAGGTACCCTATATGACTCTGTTCAACAATAGAACCATAGTCCATTAAGAGTCTTGCCTTCAGTATTTGGAAGGGGGAAAGAAAATTGTGGGGGTGGGTGACAGGAATCCACCCCACGATAGTAAGTTAATGCTAGTTTTATCCTCTGAAAATCCCATAACTTGGGATTCTGTAGGTAGAAAGATAGTAACAGTAGTTTGCATAAGTGCAACAATGGCTTGAGTTAAGTGTTTCTTGATACTGTAAACATATTTTTGAGGTTTTTTTGTATGTAAAAAGGTAACCCTTTGCTAGATGAAATTGCTATCCGCAACATAAAAATAAGCCTTTAACATATTCCAAATATCCATTCTATATGTTATGAATTTTGTAGCTACAAAACTTTCATTATGCTTGAGCAATTTGTAATAATTGGTGTGAATCTGCTTTAAAATAAGTTATTTTGATCGTCTAGAAACGCTATGTGTTGGAAGAAGCAGAGATGCTGGATACACGAGTCAGTGCATTAGAGGAAGATATGGATGATGTAGACACCAGTGAAGATGAAGATGACGATGATGATAAGGTTTATATACAACTAAAGGGTGTATTCTAAATATTATATATTTGTCTTTATTGTTTTAAAAAAAACTCACTTCAACCTCTTTCCAGGGGATGTATTTAATGTCCTTTCATGCACATTTAAAACATAATTTTTTTTCGGAACAAATTGTTTGGCCCAAACGAAGCTGTTCCATTAACCTAACTTTTAATCAAACTTTGGTCTTCCTTCCAGCATGCTTTAGAACCGAATGCATACTGCATACCTAAGAAATGATCCATCACATTTGTAGCCGTAAAAGAAAAGCTTATGTATTGTTACTAAACTGCATAATTTCCTGTCGATCCATATTTCTTTTAAAAATAGGACTGATACATTTAAATATTTCTGAACTTCAAAACTAACTTGATTCCAGCATAGCTTAAAACTACATTTGCCATTTTTTAAAAAAAAGAAAAAATAAACACTTGTGCCAACTTGATGGTTTTTTTCAAATGGACCCTTTCAGTTCTCAACATGTTTGTGCCAGTACTTTTCTCTCAATATTTATAACGATTTTTTTGAATGACCTTCAGTCTTCCCTGCCTTCTCTCCTCAACCCACCTGTATCCCATCTCCCATTCGGCCAGGCAAAAAACATTTCCTGAGTTTCTATTTGAAAGTAGCTTTTAAAAGCAGTTACATTTTTAAAACTACTTTTGTTTACATAATTAATTTATGTCAACTATGTCATTCACCTGATTGCAGTGTTTTGTGTAATTTTGATTGTCTATGTACGTATTCAGTACAGGATGAATGGCAAAATGTATTATGTAAATGTTAATTTGCATTCATAATTTCCTGCACATTAAATGTCAATAACCTCCAGGGTGACAGAGTTCCATCACCAGAGCCTCCACGACGAGGCTACCGTGATCTTGATCGGCCTCGAAGATCCCCATCTCCACGATATAGAAGAAGTCGAAGCAAAACACCAAGGCGGTAAGAAAGCAGCTGCAGTCTTAACTTTTTAATAAATGAAATAAAATACAAAATGCTGAATATTCACAATCAATTCAACAGCATATGAGAAAAGGAAAGAATAATTTGCATTTCAGGTACATTTCAAGACCCTGTGTATTTCAGTATATATTTTTTCAGATTTACAGTATTTTATCTAATTATTTTCTATAAGTTACGAATTCGTGGTGATACTTAATTATGCTAGCAAGTTGTGGTAAATCTTTTCTTTTAAGATGTATTTTGTTGGTGTTTAGAATTTATCAGCAGTGTCAAAGCATGCAGATACAAGAACAATTCATAACAAATTTGGGAAAACAGACCAACACAAGTTAAAGTTACAATTATTGTAATAAAGATACGTTTTCCTTTACATCATGCTAAAGGAATTATTCAAAAGTAATCAAATTCTTAATCTTGTATTTTACAGGCGAAGCAGGTCCCCCAAGAGAAGGAGGTATGGCGTTTTTTTAATTCATTGTCATTTATAGGTAGTAAATGCAACCATTGTTTTTATTTCTCATTTGATGTTTTTGTTTTACTGAAGCCCATCACCACGTCGTGAAAGACATCGCAGCAAAAGTCCCAGGCGTCATCGTAGTCGATCTAGAGACCGTCGTCACAGATCAAGATCTAAATCTCCAGGTATAATTTTTTTTACTTGTTTTCAAGTCAACAACTTGCCATTTTCACCTCGAGAATGGAAGCTTGTAGACAGCCTTTATGTTTGGTGACTAATGTCTACAGAGAAACCTGTAAGAAGGATTGTCTTCATGTGTTCTCCCTCGTAATTTATTGTGATAGATGATGGATAGTCTTTTAAGGTGATATTTGTTGTAACTGACTGGCTTCTTGTGTTAGTATTTAAAGGAAATGTAGATATGGTGTCTATGGAGTTCTTTGTTAATGAAATCCAAAATTGACTGGGACAGCCTACACCTAAAAATATCTTGAGGGGAGATTAACCAGAACTGTGGGCAGGAGTTTAAATGAATGGATGGAAGAGGGAAGCAATAAAGAATATACAGTTTGAAGGAGAATGTAAACCTAAATGTACTGAATGGTTGAAAGGTTAAAGAAGGAAAGCAAAATAGGGAAAATTGTCACATCAAGGAAATTCAAACTAGAATTGCAAACTATACACAGTTTAAAAAACAAAATTGAGAATCAACATTCACTGATTAAATAGAAAGTCACTACATTAATAGGAGTGACTGTGCCAAAAATCCTAAAATGTTTACTTATTTTAAATTTTCATTAATTTAAGCTTGTTATGTGCATTATCCGTGTGGTATGTTCTAGATGCTGTGTGTGTCTGGGATGAACACATATGCACTAAATAAGCCCAAGTACTTGTGCTTGAGTTTAAAGTTTCTCAGCTTGTTTATGTGTATGATAGCGTGGTGGTTATGTTACAGATCAGCAACTGCCAAAGGCTCAGATTCATGTCCAGAGAACATGAGTTCAAATCCCACCATGGCAGTTTGAGATTTTGAATTCAGTTTTTAAAAAAACTTCGTGTAAAAGCTGGCAGCACTAAAAGCGATCACAAAGCTGGTGATGGCTATAAATATGGTTCAGTGATGTCCTTTATGGGAAGGAAACCTGCTGCCCTTACCTGGTGTGGACTGTATGTTACTCCAGTTCTACACAAATGTGCTTGACTCGTAACTGCTCCCTGAAGAGACTTTGGGGATGTTTCTTAATATTATAAGTGAATTGCTATCTTTTTTGCGGGGTGCGGTGGGGGGGGGGGGGGGGGGGGAGAATGTGTTTTTGAGAACTGTAGAGACACTGTTTTGCCATTTAATGTGTGTTTCTGTCACTGATACTTATTACATTTTTCAAATAGGCCATCACAGAAGCCACAGACATAGAAGTCATTCTAAATCACCTGAAAGGTATTATTATTTTTAGACTTTTTTTTTTCTAATTAACTCATAGAGTGAATGCATTATTTCTAATAATTTTTACACTAATTTTAGATCAAAGAAGAGTCACAAGAAGAGTCGACGAGGAAATGAATGAAGGTGGTATATAACTACAAATACACATTTCCAGTGTGTCACAAGACCTATGTGTAGATATGACTGATATATCCTAGTCTTATGTTGACAATTTGTGTACTTTTTGTTCATTCTGATTTTAAGATGCAACAATTCCACTTGACATGAAAAAACTATGGTAAAGCTGTTCTACAGCTTTCAAGAGCGGGCAGAAGATTGACATTACTGCTAATATTTGTGAATATGTTGAGTGCTTTCTGAAGAAACTAGTTTTTATTAGCGATGATTTAGGTGAAATTTTGGTTGTAAATATGGAGCAAGTTCATTGCTTAATAACATTTGGTAAACTTGATTATTAGAAGTGATGAATAAAGCAATGGTTGTACAAAGATTTACTTGAGACATGTTATATTCCATTCTTAAGTCTACAAATGTTAAATGTCAAAGTTCAAACTGTTTCAAGAACCAAGAACAAATACTGTGGAAAAAGTTAATGCCATAAATGTCCTGTGTACTAAGGCACACTAGCAATTGTGAAAACTAGCTGACCAATCACAATATGATTGTTTCTCATTGGCAAAATTCAGGTTAGGAAAGCAAAAAAAACCTATTATTTCTTTTGGGATGTTAGAAAAATTTTGTAACTATTTAAACCTTTTGTATATGCATGCACATTAAACCTGTCCAAAAGGCCACCTTTGTATATTGAGCAGTGAAGGTTCAAACCAGCAATAAATGATCATTCAAATTTGAAGCTGTTTCATTCTTCAGTGTTTTATTTTGTCTCACTGAGCTAGGCATTGTTATACTACTACAGAAAACATCTATGGTTTCTAGAGTTTTATCAAGATCTATAAACAGTGGAAGTATATTTACCTCCCTCTAGTAGTCAGGTCTAGAGTGAAGAACAGTCTTCTACCAGTAGTGTTCTAACACTTGATAAATCAAAGATTTGAGAAAGAAAGAACTTCTATTTATACAGCATGACCATAGAGCATCCAATTGTGTCGGTGAAGTACTTTTAGAGTCTAGTCACTATTGCAATGTGATAAACATGGCAACCAGTTCGCACACAGTAAACTCCCACAACCAGCAATAAGATAATGACCAGATTTTTAAAAATTATGTTTTAATGATGATATTGGCCCAGATACGAAGCAATTCCATGGACTCTTTTATATCCACTTAATAGGACAGACAGGTCCTGGTTTTAATGTCTCATCTGAAAGACAGCACCTCAGACAATACAGTGCTCCCTCAGTACTGCATTGGAGTGTCAGCCTAGATTGTGTGTTCAAATCTCTAGAGTGGAGCTTAATCCCATTCCCACCTTCAAACTGATGGAAGAAAATGACAGAAAGAGTTCAGCTGGTCCACTAAGCTTGTCCCATACAGTCTTCTTGTAATTAAGCATTATGACCCCAATACTCTCACCCACCAGCAGCCATAGGAGAGGCAGAAAATAAACATTCCTAAAAACTTAGACAAGTTCAGGGAAAAAGATTTCTTGGAAATTCCTACTTCCAAAGACGGTAAGGCACATTGAGAATCACTATTAACCCCTTCTAATATCCATGTTAAAGGGTCCTTGTTCTCTCCCTGATTACATTCCAAAACTACATTGGCTGTGAAGTGCTTTGGGGTCATGAAAGACACTAGGTACATTTAAATATGTTCTTAAACACAGAATATTAATAATATGAGATAGTCGTTTGGTAGTACAGAACTTGAGTATTGCTGAAAAAAAAAGAGATGTCTTAAGTTTTTCGTCTTGCACTCATCAGGTCACTTTGCAAGAATACCAATATAAGGGGAAAACAACAATTTATACTATGTGAAGAAAGTGCAATGCCACATGCCAATCAATCAGCATTCTCATTGACCTAGGCACCGGAAACAGCTACAGAAACTCAGCCCTGTCGACCCTGTAAAGTCCTCCTTACTAACATCTGGGGGGGCTTGTGCTAAAGTTGGGAGAGCTGCCTCACAGACTAGTCAAGTAACAGCCTGACAGTCATACGGAATGATACCTTACAATGTCCCACACGCCACCATCACCATCTCAGTGCAGGACAGACCCAGCAGAGGTGGTGGTACAGTGGTATACAATTAGGAGGGAGTTGCCCTGTGAGTCCTCAATATTGATTCCAGACCACATGAAGTCTCATGGCATCAGGTGAAACATTGGTAAGGAAACCTCCTGCTGATTACCATGTACCATCCCCCCTCAGCTGATGACTGAGTACTCCTCCATGTTGAACACCACTTGGAGGAAGCACTGAGGTTGGCAAGGGCGCAGAATGTACTCTGGGCGGGGGACTTCAATGTCCATCACCAAAAGTAACTCGGTAGCACCAGTATAGACCAAGCTGGCCGAGTCCTAAAGGAGATAGCTGCTAGACTGGGTCTGTGGCAACCTTCAGTTGGTGAAGGAACCAACGAGGGAAAAACCAATTTGACATCATCCTCACCAAACTGCCTGCCGCAGATGCATCTATGCATGACAGTATCGGTAGGAGTGACCACTGCACAGTCCTTGTGGAGACGAAGTCCCGTCTTCACATTGAGGTTGCCCTCCATCATGTTGTGTGGCACTATCACTGTGCTGAGTGGGATAGATTTTGAACAGATCTAGGAACTCAAGACTGGCTAACCATGAGGCGCTGTGGGCCAAGAGCTGCAACAGAATTGTACTCAACCACAATCTATAACCTCATGGCCTGGCATATCCCCCACTCTACCATTGCTACCAAGACAGGGGATCAACCCTGGTTCATTAAAGAGTGCAGGAGGGCACGCCAGGAGCAGCACCAGGCATACCGAAAAATAAGGTTTCAACCTGGTGAAGCTACAAAACAGGACAACTTGCTTAAGAAGCAAGTGATAGATAGAGCTAAGCAACTCCACAAACGACGGATCAGATCTAAGCTCTGTTGTCCTGCCACGTCCGGTCATGAGTGGGGGTGGGCAATTAAACAACTCACTGAAGAAGGTGGCTCCACAAATATCCCCATCTTCAATGATGAGGGAGTGCAGCATATCCAGTGCAAAAGATAAGGCTGAAGCATTTGCACAATCTGGAGGCATAAGTGCTGAGTGGATGATCCATCTCGGCCTCTTCTAGAGGTCCCCAGCATCACAGTTGCCAGTATTCAGCCAATTCGGTTCACTACGTGATATCAAGAAACAGCTGAAGGCACTGGATACTGCAAAAACTATGGGCCCTGAAAATATTCCAACAATAATACTGAAGACTTGTACTCCAGAACTTGCCGTGCCCCTAGCTAAGCTGTTCCAGTACAGCTACAACACTGGCATCTACCCAACAATGTTGAAAATTGCCCAGGTATGTCCTGCACACAAAAAGCAGAACAAATACAACCTGGCCAATTACCGCCCCTTCAGTCTACTCTTGATCTTCAGTAAAGTGATGGAAGGGCCCATCAACAGTGCTATCAGGCGGCAAGGAGCCCTAGCTTGGTGAGTTCCTGCAGCACATCTTGTAGATGATACACAGTGCTGACTATGTGGAGGGAGTGAATGTTTGTGGATGGGGTGCCAATCAAGTAGGCTGCTTGCACTTGTCAGCCCAAGCCTGGATATTGTCCAGGTCTTGCTGCATTTGGTTGGGCCTAGGATACTACGCTGAGTAACTGCTGCAGTGATATCCTGAAACTGAGGTGATTGACTTCCAACAACCACAACAATCTTCCTTTGTGCTAAGTATGGTTCCAACCAGTGGAGAGTTTTACCCCTGATTCCCGTTGACTCCAGTTTTGCTAGGGCTCCCTGATGCCACACTCGGTCAAATGCTGCATTAATATCAAGGTCAATCACTCTCACCTCACTTCTGGAGTTCAGCTCTTTGGCCCTTGTTTGAACCAAGGCTGTAATGAGATCAGAAGCTGAGTGACCCTGGCGGAACCCAAACTGAGCATCAGTGAGCAGGTTATTGCTAAGCAAGTGCTGCTTGATAGCAAAGCTGATGATCCCTTCCATCACTTTACTGATGATCGAGTAAAGACTAATGGGGCAGTAATTAATGGGGTTGGATTTGTCCTGCTTTTTGTGTACAGGCGGACCTTTCCACATTGCCGGCTGGATGTCTGTTGTGGCTGAACCGGAACAGCTTGGCGAGGGGCATGGCAAGTTGTGGAGCACAAACCTTCAGTACTATTGTCAGGGCCCATAGCCTTTCTGTATCCAGTGCCTTCAGCCATTTCTTGATATCATGTGGAGTGAATCGAATTGGGAGAAGACTGGCATCTGTGATGCTCGAGACCTCTGGAGGAGGCTGAGATGGATCATCCACTCGGCACTTCTGGCTGAAGATTGTTGCGAATGCTTCAGCCTTATCTTTTGCACTGATGGGCTGGGCTGCTCCATCATTGAGGATGGGGATATTTGTAGAGCCTCCTCCTCCAGAGAGTTGTTTAATTGTCCACCACCATTCACGACTGGGTGTGGCAGGACTGCAGAGTTTAGATCTGATCTGTTGTTGTGGAATTGCTGAGCTCTGTCAATCAGTTGCTGCTTATGCTTTGGCACACAAGTAATCCTGTGTTGTAGCTTCACTAGGTTGACACCTCATTTTTAGGTATGCCTGGTGCTGCTCCTGGCATACCTTCCTGCACTCTTCATTGAACCAGGGTTAATGGTAGAGTGGGGGATATGCTAGGCCATGAGTTTACAGATTGTGTTCAAGTACAACTCTGCTGCTGCTGATGGCTCACAGCGCCTCATGGTTGCCCAGTCTTGAGCTGCTAGATCTGTTCTAAATCTATCCCATTTAGCACAGTGATAGTGCCGCACAACATGATGAAGGGTATCCTCAATGTTAAGATGGGACTTTGTCTCCACAAGGACTGTGCAGTGGTCACTCCTACTGTCATAGACAGCTGCATCTGCACCAGGCACATTGGTAAGGATGAGGTCAAGTATGTTTTTATCTCGTGTTGGTTCCCTCACCACCTGCACGCAGACCCAGTCTAGCAGCTATGTCCTTTAGGACTCAGCCAGCAGTAGTGCTACCAAGCCATTACTGGTGATGGACATTGAAGTCCCAGAGTACATTCTGCGCCCTTGCCACCCTCAGTGCTTCCAAGCAGTGTTCAACATGGAGGAGTACTGATTCATCAGCTGAGTGGGGGTGGTACTTGGTAATCCATGTTTGGCCTGATGCCAGCATTACTGCAGCTCATGTAAGCCAGACCAGGTGAGATTTCATTCCCTAAAGGGCACTAGTGAACCAGGTAGGTTTTTATGACAATCAACAATGGTTTCATGGTCATTATTAGATTCTTAATTCCAGATTTTTTATTGAAGTCAAATTCCACCATCTGCCATGATGGGATTCAAACCCAGGTCCCCAGAGCATTACTCTGCGTCTCTGGATTACCAGTCCAGTGACAATACCACTATGCCACCGTCTCCCCTCCGTACACCCTAGTGACATCCCACCATCCTTTCTTGGCCTTGTTGCAGTCTTTGTCTTGGCTATTGACACCATCCTGCTCCAACGTCTCTCCTCTGATATCAACTCAGAAAGATTGCCTTCACTTGGTTTCGCTCTTAACTATTGTAGCCAGAGAGTGTCCAGCAATAGCACTTTCTGCCCCACACCATCATTGAAGTGCATCAAGAATCTATGCTTGGCTCCCTCTTATTCCTCATATAAAAGGTACCAATCCCCCCAGCAACATCACCCAAAGATGTACCTTTGGATTCCCCAGGTATGCTAATGACACCCATTATCTATCCACCGTCTCGACTCCTCTGCTGCTTCTGTTGTCAGCAGGCTAGTCTGACACCTGGTCTTGGCTGAGCTGCAATTTTCCTACAGTTAAACATTGGAAAGACCAAAACCATCATCTTCAGCTCCTGTAACAAATTCTGTGCCCTTGCTGAAGACACCATCCCCCTCCTTGGGCCTTATATCAAGTTGAAATTGATTGCTCCCAACCTTGGTGTCCTATTTTACTTGAAACTGAGCTTTGTTTCCCACATCCTTGCCATCTCAAAAAAGCACCTATTTCCATCTTTGTAACATTATCTATCTCTGCCCCAGCCAGCAACAATCTACAGTTAGGCCTCACTTAAAGTTGTGTTCCTTAAAATCACGACTTTTAGTGAAAAAACTTTAAGTGAATCAAAGGTTCTCATAGGAATCAATGTTAAAGCCAGAGTTAGGTTCCTTTGGACATTTCTAGCCTGGAAAATCCCACGTACAAGTTGAAATATTGTCCCGTACATGTGTAAAGTAAAATAAATCACCAAATATAAAATAAATACTGTATAAATTCAAATTAAATATCAGCAATCTTTCTTTCTTCTTAGGCAGTCCCTCAGAATCGAGGATGATTTATTTCCACTCCAGTTCAATGGGTTCTGAGATGGCATGTACAACCTGTAGACTCTGTCACGTGTGGGCAGGTGGTGCCTGGAAAATTAGTCAGATGAGTTTTTTGCACTCTGTGTGTTGCCTTGACTTTGCCTTTGCGTGTGCCTGACGAAGTCCCTCTGCATTGGGTGCCCTCCCAAATGAACCTTCTCCCATTTTGGTCAGTCACCATATTGAGATGTTTGACACCTTCAGGGATGCTTTAAGAACATTTCTGAAGCATTTCAGAGGAGGTGGATTTGAGTGATTAGTGCCCCGATGCTGGGCATGTTGACTTGAGAGAAGCAAATGGCTTTCCTAGAGCTTTAAAACTGCCTCTCCGCCTCACTTGCTGCAGAATTGAACAAGGATGGATCCAAACTAGTTGTCGAAATTGGGACAGCCAGCCCAGCTGAATTGGTCCCAGTTGACCTGATCCTAGTTGGGCTGCTGAGATTGTTCCAGTTGGCCTGTTGGATTGTTCCCAGTTGGCGAGCTGAATTTGTTTCAGTTGGCCAGTTGAGCTGGTTCCAGTTGAGACTGGTTAGACTGGTTAAATTTACTGGCCCAACTGGTTCCATTTGAGACCAGCTAAACTGTTCAAAATTACAAAAAGGAAAATCCAAAAAATTAATTCACCCATTCCAATCACATAAGAACTACTAATAAGTCAAAGAAATGACCTATGTGTCAATGTGTGCTGTGGAGTCAGTGAAGCATAAAACACTATTGACTGGACTGTGCTGCAAGTTTATTGTGATGCAGAAAAACACAAAACACATAAGCAAAAACCAAATAAATGGCGCAGAAACCAAAAAAAACCTAACCATAGTTAAAGTGTAATTATGTTAAATTACAGCTATCATAATGCAAAACTTGAACAGTATTTACATTAATAAGACAGGATGGTTCGTCTGATTTCAGCCTCCCAATTTTTGCTGAGATGCTTATACTCTTGACTTCCCTGTAAGGAGGGAAATAAACAGTTAAATACATAAATTGCAGAAACCAAAGCAGTTAAACACAGATAGAGTGAAGAAATGTTAAATTGTAGCTGTTAATCAAAATACAGAACTTAGGCATTAGATGTTAGTTGGTTCACTGGATTTTTGTCTCTAATTGAGGTTCAGAATTTTCTCAGTGATGTAATTATTCATTTTTCTGAACTTTTTCTTAAAAGCCTCCTCACTCAGCCCCTGGGTTTGGAGTTGGCGGGTGAAACATGCTGCTAAAAAGAGAAAAAGTTTAAGGTTGAAATTAAAAGTTGGGGTCTTACAAAACAGGTGACAAGAGGCCTCCAAGCTGACCGCCTGCTGAGAGAAATTGCATCTTCTATGCTGCCTGCAATAAAACAACTTTAACAGCCCCATTTGTTTACCCATTGCTTCTTAGCAGTTCATCCCCATGGAAACCCCAGTTCATTTGGGCATTTCTTGGAACCTAACCATAATCAGAAGACCAATTAATCCTATTTCAGTGCTTCTCAGTTAACTAAGGGGACATTGCATCACACAAAAAGAAAATACAGGGTTTATGTGGCATTAGCTTTGATACATTTAACTTCTGTGGTGAGAGCAAAGACTTCCCAGTACTGCCCATGTTCACAAACGGTGGGCATGGTCTTCCACAGACTGACCTTCCCTTCAGTTCGTCGGACCCCCAGATATCAACAGCCAAGGACCTGATGAATAATGAATTCATCCTTAGCTATGTGCCCTATTCCACACACTCTCCGGTGTCACAATACCATCTGGCAGTTTTACCTGTAAGTAAAATCAGGGACATACTCTGTAAAATTGGAAGATAATACAGACTCAGATTAACTACAGAAGCTACACGAGGTTATTCAATTGTTCAGTCTCACTGAATGACAAATCCTTAGTAATGGAGGCAAGTTTAATACTTTACCTATCATCATAGTGATCCATCACTTTTTGTTGAAACCAAAATTGATTTTCAAATGTTTTGACAATTAATTATAAGAATCATTACCTTGCCATTAATTGCAGTGTGCAACTGCTCGCTGGCTTCTTGGTGCTCCATTTAGGAACTTGCTCAATGTGCCTGGGTGGTGCTGGGGATGCAGGCATGTCCAGCCATCTTTGCTTGCGTGGTGCTGGGGGCCTATCACCTCGCCTAAGCATGTCCAACATTCTTGCTGCAACATGATGAAAAATAATCATTCATTTTTCAGAGTTGGAAGGTCATTTGCGCAATTCCAATTTAACCTATCATGCTATGACATGGCAGATGATGATCAAATCCTCGAGGGAAACTTGATCATGCGGTCACAACTGTTTTGTAATTTGTATTTTATTTCGTGCCCTGAATTCAGAAGTAATAAGACTACCACGGCTTCAGAGGTTTTTAGAAAATGAAATTAAACATTAATTAACAAAAGAAAAGATTTCAAGCACATACATAGGTCTACAAATTACTACTATAATAACTCCTAAAACCGCTAATTAATCTGACTCCCAGTTACACCTCCATTAAGGCAACAGTAAAAACAAATAGATTTAAATAGACCCAGGCAAAGCAACAGAATACCCTGGATAGGAGAATTTAAAGTGAGTTTTCTCAGCTTCAGTTCCTGTGGACAGCAACTTGATACACAGAGACTGGAGGCCTTTCACACTTGTTAGATCTCAGAATTCCTTCTCTCCTCTGACACATAGCCTCATCTCCTTTATACATGTTTCCCCCTTTTAGTGTAAATTCCATTGTTCCCATATGTTTTTGCAACTTTACTTTTCTCATAATATAAATCTTTCATAGTACTAATTTTATCAGTAACCTTTGGGAAAAATAAACACACTGTTTGGCGTAGCTTCTTCTGGCTGGGTGTAACATCTTATCATCTCTTTGAAATTCAAACTAACCTAATTTATCTAAAAATGCAAATTTTCCTTACACCTCACATTCTAAAACTTCAGCCAAGTTTAAGTATTTCGCATTTCAAACCTAGATTCTTTTTTCAGTCAAGCTCTCCATATTCCCTGGTGCCAGACAACTCACTGAAGCCACTCTCCTCTCCAACCCTCCAAACACACATTGTAATCAGCCCCTCTCCACCCCTCCACCACACACTCACACATGCCCCTCATCCCAAACATTTAAGAAAATATTTAAAAGCAAGCATCATTTTAATTGTCCAGAAAAAGTTACATTAAAGCTACTGATAACCATAATGTGATGAGTTTGTGACAATGAAATTTGACACAACTTTAAGTGGCTTACAAGTTCGGCCTACCATATTTTACTATTTACATCTTATGTAACATAGGGACTGTTAAAGTGTTAAAACAAGAGGTAAACTTCAAAATAAAAAAATTTGCTTGAAATTATATTCAGATTTTGAAAAATAAAAATAAACTATTGCGCTGAGTGTTTCTACCATTATGAAACCTCCTTTAATTTTCTTCTAAAGACACTGACTCATGTGTGGCATTGTTCCATGCCACCAGCAACCCTCTAGTTTTTGGTCCAAATGGACATTCTTTACACGTAAGCTTAGACAACAAGTGGCAGCTGGTTACTTAGTCACAAGGGCCAACACAGTCAAGTATATGCTGTCCTCAACCTAATTTTGCACGAATCGGTCGTGTAGCACTCCCACCCCGTGTCTAATGTCTAACCTGCCTATCACCAACATCTGAAGTCCAAGTCGACTGTGCCCCTTCTCCCTCCCAATGTCTGTTGTCCAAATCCCCTACCTCCCAATTTCTTACATCCCCCACTCCTTAATATCTGATGTCCAACTCACCCCAGGTTTCAAATGTCCAATTCCCACACCCCTTCCACTGATGTTTAGCTCACCTCCACCCTGTTCCCCAGCTGCCTACCTGCCTGTCAGACAGCCAGCCATTCAATCTAACTGGCTGCAGCCAGGAAACCGATAAAAACATTTAAATCAGGCTCTGCTGTTAAATTCTGTAGAAGCTCCAGGAAACCCATACTTCTTAGACACTAAATCTCGCTCCCCACCTCACAGTTATTATCGTGGCCGTTGTCTACTCTACAGCCACAAGCAATCAGTTCCATGGTAAAATGAAAGCAGGATGTGCTTTGGGAAGGCAATCAGATGGGGCCCTACCTTAGCTTACTTGGGAAAAGTATTTAGATTATTAGTTGCTTCTTACTTTATTCAAAGACAGAGTTGTTTATGGAGCAGAGTTGGGAACAAATCCTTCTCCCTTCCTCCCTCACATCACTAATCGCAGCTCCAACTCCGGAATCTGCATGGCCGACCCTGTAAGGAGCTGTGATTGCCCCACACACTGATAGAGCACTCACCTCGCTCAAGATAACTCAGTATCATTAGAAGCGAAGAGGACCAAATTAGTCTCTTCCAGTTCTCTGGAAGTGGTTCGTGTCGTGGATGCAGATGACAGCTGGATCCAGTCTGACGTATGCCTTAGTTATAGCTTTTCTGGGCATGCTCTGGCCTTGTTACCACCAGGGACTCCCTTCTGTTCTTTAATTTTCTACTTCTTCTCCTTGGCCTCACAGAAGATGTTATCACAAATCATTTAGTGCAGCTGAAAGTATCCTGCACAGTGGCCAGTGGGACTGGTCAGAGTAACGGCTTCAAGTTCTCCAATCACAGGTTCCCTCTTTCCTGCCCTTGCTGCTCCTCCAATCACAGATTCTGTTTCTGGAGGAACAGCAAGATCAGAAGAAAGGAAATCACTGCTCTACTGTCAGTTCCCACTCTCAGCAACTGTCAGTTTAACTGACAGTTAATGGTTTAAAAAAAACAGTTGCTGAGAGCGGGAAAGATGCTTGGGCAGCTTTATGGTTGGCTGGCAGTTCCGAGTTTTTTTAAAAGCCTGCTGAAAAACCAGGAAGTTCCTGAAGGTCAGTAGCAGCAGTTCCTACTTGCAGCAACTGTCAGTCAAACTGACAGTTCTGATTTTCTTTATATGTTGGTCTTTTGGGTCCGGAGGTTGGAAAGGAAGATGCCAATGGCGGATTTCCAAAAGTCCAATATCGGAAATCTGCCATTTGGTGGAAACTTCTCACCCTGGTAACATTAAATTGAAAGTATCTCACCTATTTTTGACAATTCAACAATTTCCTCCTGTAACTTGAGGTTCATAGCCTCCATATTCTCCACCTTTCAGTCCAGATTCTCCACCTTCTGCTGGAAGGCTGCTCTCTCTTCTTTGAGCCTCCTGGGTATTTTCACCTCTTGGGACTGGGAAGGCGCAGGCTAATGGGCCAGGCACAGTCTGCTCTGGGAAGTTTTCACCTCCAGCTGCTTCTTCTTGGATTTATTATCCTTATACAAATGTCCCATTGCAGCGATTCTCTCTCCCTTTATCAGATTGAGCTGTTTCTCTTGGGCCTCCCTTATTTGGACAAACTTCGCTTTCTGCCAGAGAGGAGATATTAGAAAATTTGAAATCGCAATCATCTAGCATTGATTTGAGATCTTAAGCTATCTACAATGGAAATCAACGAGAATTACCCTGTCTGCCCGCGCATCCTTGAGTGCCCTCTTGGTGCTTGCCAGGGTTGCCAGGAGTGTATCTTTGCTACTGCTGTCAACGACAGTGGTGTCCACAATATTGGGCACCATGAGCCTCGAGCTACTCTGCACCTTACACCTGATCTCTTTATGGAACTCTATGGAGAAAGAACAATGCTACATTTTACAACGTTGCGCACCACGCGTTTTAGATTTACCTGTCTAGTCATTCAGGGCATATCTTACATTATCTGGCAAATAACAAACTTGGTTTCAAAAAGACAATTGATCACAATCTTGGCCCTTAATGAAAAGCTAATTCTACCTGACAACATGAAGATTTGAGCCTTGTAGAATTCCTCGTCTGGATCTCCGTCCCTGGGATCCAGCGGATCAGGTACACCTTTGGCTGGTGATAGATGTTTCTCCTGTAACAAAGAGGTGTTATATTCTAGTTTGTTAGGTATTGAAGAATTCAGCGAAAAAATATAGAGCGATAGTACATCTTGCTGTGAAAGAAGGGGTGTCAAGCAAAAAATAGAGCAAAACTGATACGTGAGTCCGTTAAAGGAGCGATGTTAAAACAACTCCATAGGCTCAGAAATATCTCCAGTAGACTTTAAAATTCTTAATTCTTTTCTTCTTGACTCTCTATATTTCTCTTGCCCCAATCCCTCTCAATCAGTGTAAATTCAAAAAGATGATTTTTCTGGCTTCCAGATGATCTCCACCCTGCATGCAGAAGTGGAGGGGGCGGGGTAGGGGGGTGGTACTCATTACTGATTGACAATCACCCTAGTCAATCAGCAATCAATTCCAATTAAAGCTGGCCAATCAGGGAGTAGTGGACATGACCTTCCTGATCTCCACATCTCTCTGCCTCCTGCCTGCTCTGTGGGCCATCCTCACAGCTTCCTGTCCGCTCTGTGGGCCATCCTCACAGCTTCCTGTCCGCTCTGTGGGCCATCCTCGCAGCCTCCTGCCTGCTCTGTGGGCCATCCTCGCAGCTCCTGCCAGCTCTATTGGGCCGTTCTCACGGCCTCCTGCCAGCTGCTCTGCGGGCCATGTCGCTGCCTCCCGCTTCATGGGCCTTCCTGACCTCTTCCCCACCCCCAACCCCTTTTGTTTCCTGACACTTAAATCGGGAATACCGGCTCTTAAATATTTATAATCCAAATGACTTAAAGCGGGCCAACTTAAAGTAAGGACTTACTGTACTAGTGAAACCTTCATCTATGACTTTGCGTCAGCCCCAGATTCGGCTATTCCAATGCTCTCCTGGTTAGTGTTTTATCGTCCACCCTCCATAAGCTTCAGCTTATCCAAAACTCTGCTGCTTGCACCAAATCCTGCTCACCCATCACACTATTGCTCGCTAGCCAACATTGACTTCCAGCTCCACATCAAATTTTAATATTTTCATCCTTGTGCTTAAATCCCTTCATGACCTCGGTCCTCACTGTTCATTACCTCCTCCAACCCTAAAACCCTCTGAGTTCTCTGTATTCCAACAGCACAGCTCTGCTTTCTCGTGCATCTCATATTGGCCACTCTACCTTCAGCTACTTGGACTGATGTTTTGCAATTCTCTCTCTAAAACTGTTTGCTTCTCCACCTCATCCTTAAAACCTGTCCCATTTACCAAGCATTTTGTCCCCTTCCTAATATCTCCTTCTTTGGCTCGGTGTCAATTTTTATCCAAATAGGTCTTTGTGATGTGTCTTGGGACATTAAAGATGCATGAGGAATCTAGAGCAGAGTATGGCTAAAGATGTTTATCCACAAGCAGATTCCCTTGGTGTTTCTGAGAGTGTGTCAGTAAAATGTTTTATAACATAAAAATCAAACCCTTTGATTTATCATGATAGAATAAGTAAATTTAAATTTTTATTACAAAATATGTAAGTTTTATCACTACTTTTATGTGGAAATTGTGATTATATCCACATTTTTAAGAGTCTGAAAATCTCTTTTAATGATTATTAGATGATTAATTTAATTTTATATTTTAAATTTTTACCAAATGTCCAGAATCTATGGTAGTCCTCTAGCTCAGTGCTTCCCAAACCTTTTCCCGATTTGACCCCATTTTAACGCCTCAGACTTCATTTGACCCCAGAGTGAAAATTTGGGTGCTACAAAAGTTGTTGAACAGGGGCTGTGGTTGTGGGAGAGGGAGGCTTCTATTGCTGAGCAGGGGGTCTTTAGTTCTTGACCAGGGAGAAGGAGGGGTGAGGGGTCAGGCAACAGGTGTTGATTTGATGAAAAGGCAGGGTTTCTCCAAAAAACACCTACCTATTCACAAGCTGTTTTTGCAGCAGCAATCGGGCCTCAGAGGGGAGTCATTAGGCCGCGCCCACCAACAAAACAAAACACATGCAAGCATTTAAAGGAGCCCCGCTCCTGTCAGAAATCAATCCGAACTCCATGGTAGCCTTGCTGTCTTGGAGCTCATAACCTCAAAATCTCACCTCAGAACCACAGTTGGGCTTTGGGAAGCCCTGCTCTAGCTGGTGTTCTGGGCTTCAACTATGTGGGTGGGGGAATGATATGATTTGGGACTGTAGGGGTGTGGAGAAGTGTTGGGTGAGAATATTGAAGAATAGGCCCTTTGATCTTGGTGTAGTGATGGTAGGATTTGAGATTTAAGAATGGTGTATTGGAAGTGGGACTTGGATGCTGCAGAAATGGGAGTAGGGTGCATTGATGCAGGATGAAGGAGCAATAGGGAGGGATTATTACAGTCTCAGGAAGAGGTTGTGGTTGGAAATGACTGGAATGGGAATGTTAGAGGTAAATCTGGAATACAAATTAAACAGGGTAGGACAAGGTGACAAATTCAAAATAATAGGGCAGTTCTATTAACAAGATATCACACTGATCAATGCTTGGAATGGGTGAATAGGTAGTGTAGAAGAGGGCAAAACTTTGGAATAATTTGTTGGAATAACAATTAGTTGCAGCAATGGATGGATGAAGATGGGTTACATGACCTTGCTCACCCCTAAGTACCTTGTGATCTTGTAATAAAAGTGCAAGAAATACTTATAGCTTAAAGCTGGTTGGTTACAGCTGAGAATATAATGAAAAGAATTTCCCCAGCATTAGGGGTGGCCTTGGTGGGAGTGACAAGAGATCGTAGCAGGAAGAGACAAAGACATGGGTGACAAGGGCACATATAAAACGAATAAAGAAGAATCCAAGCTTTTAAGCTTTCATATTTCGCCCCCCACCTATCTCCCTCAGCTCTACAAATGTGCTTCCCCAGCAGCAAGCTGTTGAAAGTGTCATTATTCTTTACTATATTCTGTATGCATTTTATATAAGGGGATGGAGGAATCCTTTCAGGATTGCACCACCGCCCCCCCCAACCCATGCAAAGACTGATGTTGAGTAAGTGCTTATCATGGTAAAATTGTTAAGAGCTTAAGTAACTTCAAGCCAAGCACAAGGCTTTTGGGGGTATCTCAGTAAGGCAATGGTACAGGTGGATACAAAGCAACTGCATGAGTGGAGTGAGGTGTGAAGGAGGAGGTTGTGGGGAAGTACCAGGGAGTACAGCAGATGGGTCTAATTTTAACAATCCTCAGGAAGAAGACCATGGAGACTCTGCCTGAAAGATGGATCTAGAAGGAGTCATGGTATAATTATAAAAGTATATTTAAAAAAAACTTAAATGTGTCAAAAATAGATAGTTCCAGCCTATCAAGTCTTGATTATCAGTGGCACATAGTTTTGTTGTAGTAAACATATCACATGCTTTGGATACCCTCCCCCCCTCCGCCCCCCAGAGTAATCGGAAACAAACAGGCAAGGTTGCAAAGGGAAGATTGTAGCTTAAGATATTGCACATCTTCTTGCTCAGGGAACATTAATTTACATTGCTTTCACTGATCTTCAGAAGATTTTCAGCCTACTTCCTCATGGCAGTCAGGAAGATGTCACAAGTTGTAGCAGTAAATAATCAAGTCCTGGATCTTATCCAGTTTGTACATTCCAGGTCCAAGATTCATATATGGGTAGATAGTGACTCAATTAATTGCCCTTCCTTGAAAGATTAGTTTGTCCACTAATTTGTCCATTCTCACATATTCAAGTCGACATATTAATCATTAAAGTGTTTCAATTTTTTACAAGCATTTTTGGAAGAACTATCCTGTTTTTTCCATTGATGATATTTAGTTTTTTTTTCATATTCATGGGCACCTAATGCAGTCCACTCACGTTTTGACCAATGAGTGAATTACTTTGATAGGAAGAAAGAAATTGCAATTATATGGTGCTTTTTATGCCCTCATGGTGCTTTGAAGTGCTCGCAACCAATAAAGTATTGCTGTAATGTAAGGAAACACAGTATCAATTTGTACACGGCTCCATAAACAGAAATGATTTAAATGGCCAGATAATCAGTTTCAGGTGTGGTTGAGGCATAGAAGTTGGTTAGGACAGCAGGAGAATTTCTCTGTTCATCCTTGCATAGTGCCATGGGACCTGTGAGGGCAGCCAAGGCCTTCTTTTCAACGTTTCATTTTAAAGACAGCACCTCCAACAGTACAGCATTCCCTTAGTGCTGCACTGAAGTATCAATCTAGTACTGTGACATCAGTAATGGGAAAGATGCTTGAAGACATCATTTGTTTTTATTCTTTCATGGGATGTGGGCGTTACCGGCAAGGCCAGCATTTGTTGGCTATATCTAATTGCCCTTGAACTGAGTGGCTTGCTAGGCCATTTCAGAGGACGGTTAAGAGTCAACCACAATGCAATGGGCCTGGAGTCACATGTAGGCCAGCCCCAGGTAAGGATGGCAATTTCCTTTCCTAACGGTCATTAATGAACCAGATGGGGTCTTACAACAATAGTTGTCAAGAGTTACCATTTATATTCCAGATTTATAAGTTAAATTCCACCACCTGCAATAGTGGGATTTGAACCAATGTCCCCAGATTCTAGTCTGGACTTCTGGATTACTAGTCTAGTAACATTACAACTATGCCACCATCTCCCTTAAATAATGCATTACATGATTATTTGGATGGAGTGGTGAGGAACATAATTGAGGACACCCAACATGACTTCATTAAAGGTGGTCATGTTTTACAAATATAAATGTATTTTTATTAAGAACTTACTAAGACGGGAAGCCGAGTAGACATTGTCTACTTAAGACTTTCAAAAAGCATAAAGTACCATGCAGGAGACTTATTTATAAGATTAAAGTCTCTGGGATTAGTAGTAAAATGTTAAGCTGAATAGAGATCTGGCTGGCAGATGTGGGCAAAAAGTATTTATAAATGGATTTAGATCTGTTTGGAGACCGCTCATCATGGCATTACCCAGTGATCAATGTTAGCACCATTGCTCTTTACTATTTTTATTAATGATCTGGATGTAGGTGTTGGGAGCAAGATCAACAAATTTGTAGATGATACAAAGTGTGTGTTTTAGGACTGTACCCAATGCACAGCTGCTTCAGGTAGATCCTAATGTGTTGGGAGATTGGGTTATGAATAATGATGTTTAAATCGGATAAATACTGTATTATGGACGAGGGAAGGGTGAATGTTCAACATTCATATACCCTTCAGTGAAAAGCACTAAATGTGGAGAAAGAGAGAGATCTGGGTGTTCCAAAGCCTAGATCTCTCAAGGCACATGAACAATTCTGTGAAGCAATAGCTAAAAGAAATGGGGTATTGGGATGCATTCATAGGACATTGATTCTAAAACACAGCATACCATTTTGTCCTTGTACAAGAATTGGTCAAACTTCACTTGGGACACTGTGTCCAGGTTTGTTCTCCTCAATTACAACTACAGGCAGGAAAAGACCAGCTGGTCCACCAATTCTGCACCACACCATGAAGATTGATCATGATCAAAACGCTTTCTCCTGCTACCCCAAAGCATTGTAACCTCCTGGGAGAGCCAACACAGTGAGGCTGGGGAATTAATAATGGAAAACAAGGAAATAGTGGAAGCACTTAACAGGTATTTTGTGTCTGTCTTCACTGTAGAAGACTTGGAAAACTTCCCAAAGATACTTGAAAATCAAGAGGTGAAAGGGAGAGAGGGTCTTAAAACAAGCACCATCATCAGGGAAAAGGTACTGGGAAAACTATTAGATCTAAAGGCTGACAAGTCCCCAGGATCTGATGGACTGCATCTTAGGGTCTTAAAAGAAGTGGCTACAGAGGTAGTAGAGGCATTGATTATAATCCTCCAAAATTCTTTAGATCTGGAAGGGTCCCAGTAGATTGGAAAATAGCAAATGTAACACCTTTATTCAAGATAGTTTAAGAAACTATAATCCAGCCTAACATCTGTCATAGGGATAAAAGCAAAATACTGTAGATGCTGGGGATCTGAAATTAAAACAGAAAGTGTTGGAAAAACTCAGGTCTAGCAGCATCTGTGATGGGAGAAACAGAGTTAATGTTTCGAGTCCAATATGACTATTCTTCAGAACGAAAGAGAGGTAGAAATGACCATTCCTTTTGTTCCACCTGACTCCCTCCCCCTTTTTCAATGGATAAAATCCATCATATTTCTAGCTCTCTTCAGTTCCAAATAAGTCATGCTGGACTCAAAATGTTAACTCTGTTTCTCTCTCCACAGATGCTGCCTGACCTGCTGAGCTTTTCCAGCACTACCTGTCATAAGAAAATTGCTAGAATCCATTCTTTAATGAGGTTATAGCAGGATACTTAGAAAATCATAATGGGATCAGGCAGAGTCAACATGGTTTTGTGAAAGGGAAATTGTGTTCAACTAATTTATTAGAGTTCTCTGAGGAAGAATAAGTAACATGGATAAAGGGGAACCTGTAGATGTGGTGTACTTGGGTTTCCAAAAGGCATTTGATAAGGTGCCACATCAGAAGTTGCTACACAAAATAAGAGCTCATGTGCAGAGGGTAACATATTAACATAGATAGAGGATTAGTTAGCAAACAGGAAGCAGAGAGTAGGAATAAATGGGTCATTTTTGGGTTGGCAAGCTATAACTAGTGGAGTACCACAGGCATCAGTGCTGGGGCCTCAACTATTAGCAATCTATATGGAAGAAAGAACCGAATGTATGGTAGCTACATTTGCTGATGACACCAAGATAGGTAGGAGAGTGAGTTGCGAGAGGAAATAAGGGGTCTGCAAAGTGATATAGATAGGTTAAGTGAATCGGCAAAAAATTGGCAGATGGAATATAATGTGGGAACTTGTCCACTTCAGCAGGAAGAATAAAAAAGCAGCATATAATTTAAATGGAGAGAGATTGCAGAACTCTGCACTAGAGGGATCTGACTGAACTGGATCATAAATCACAAAAAGTTAGCATGCACATAGAGCAAGTGACTAGGAAGACAAATGGGATTGTTGACATTTATTTCAAGGGGAATGGAATGTAAAAGTAGGGAAGTTTAGCAACAGTTGTACGAAGTGTTGTTGAAACCACATCTGGAGTACTGTATAAAGTTTTGATCTCTTTATTTAAGAATGGATATAAATGCCTTAGAAGCAGTTCAGATAAGGTTCATTTGACGCATACCTGGGATGAAGGGCTTATCTTATGAAGAAAGGTTGAACAGGTTGGGCCTATATCCATTGGAGTTTAGAAGAATGAGAGGTGATCTTATTGAAACATGTAAGATCCTGTGGGGACTCGATAGGGTGGATACCAGGAGGATGTTTCCTCTTGTAGAGAAATAGGAGGTCTCCCTTTTAAGATGGAGGTGAGGTAATTTTTTTTTCTCTCAGAGGATCATTAGCATGTGGAATTCTTTTCCCCAGAAAGCAATGGAGGTTGGATAATTGAAATTATTCAAGGCTGAGTTGGATGGGTTTTTGATAGACAAGGGAGTCGACAAGAAAGTGGAGTTGAGGCCACAATCAGAACAGCTATGATCTTATTGAATGGTGGAGCAGGCTCAAATAGCCTACTCCTGCTCCCAAGGTCTATGTTCCTAACAGGTGATAAAGGTGAATATGCAGATTTCAGAGGTGGATTGTCAGGGGGTTAGGGTAGAAAGCAAGTAGTTATGGAACTGGAAGTAGTTATTGTGATCAAGAGGATGTGAAGTTGAAAACAAAGCTCAGTGTTTGGTAGGCTGCTGGAGTTTCGGTCTGCTTCAACCTGAGACACTGGTCAAAGAGGGGGCTGCAGTCATTGACATGGTAGTGAAATTCATGGTGGTCGTTGAAGATGACAGCTTTGGTCTTTCTGATGTTTAACAGGAATAGATTAAGACTCATCCAAAAACTATATTTCAAATAAGCAGTTTGACAGCAAAGCAGGGGGGTGGGGGGGCGTCAAAGGAGGTTGTGGTGAGGTAGAGCTAGTTGTCATCAGTGTGTAAGTTGCTAACAATATCACTTAGGGACAGAATATAAATGAAAAAAAGGAAGGAGTAAAATAGATTCTTGTGGGATTCAGCAGGTTAAGCTGCAAAGGAGAGAAACCAATGAAGATGCACTGGCTATATTTATATGGATAGCAGTTGAGGTCAATCCAAAATCTGGATAATGAAAGAAAGACACTTCAAGAGCATAGCACGGTTAAGTGTTGAACACTGCTGAAGGGCTTTGGGGGGAATAATGCACAATGGTCACAATCATAAAGGAAGATCATTTGTGACTGATTAGGGCTGTTTTGGTGCTGTCAGGAAGGCAGGGGCCACACTTGAAGGATCCAAAGAGCGAGTTTCAGGAGCGGTGGGATAAAATTGGGAGACAGAGCTGGACGTTTGTTTTTTGCAGCAAAATGTAAATGGACATTCTCAAAAAATGAGTACACTCAGTCCTATTACAACTTAAAAACACAGGACACCGCCTGCTGCAAAGCTGCTGTATACAGATCTTTCACTGAGTTGGGTTCCCAGGCACTTCTCTTTGCAGCATGCTTCCTTTCTGTAACCAAATACTCACAAGGTCAGGATATGCCAGTCAGTGCAAGGTGACAGTTTTGGTGTAATGGGGAGCTCTTTATCCAGCATACATTACACCAAAGAAACTGGTCTATCTCTGGGATTGAAAGCTTGGGTAACTCTATCCCAGCAACAAAATGTTTTCTTTGCTGCAATGGATGCTGGGTAAAGAACTCTCATTCTACTGATTTTCTTTTTTACAGTTCATACCATTTTTAAAATAAGATCACCTGTTAAAAAAGATAGCTGATGCCTATGATGTCCCTATGGTGTCTGTAATTTACAGGCTTCACTGTAGCGTATTTCTTAAGCCCAACGTAATAGTCAATTCACTAGTTGAGGAACAAAGGAACAGGAGTAAGCCATTTCACTCCCCCATCTCCCCCCACAGAGCATGTTCTGCCATTCAGTGAGATCACAGCTGATCTATGACCTAACTCCATATACTCGCCTTTACCCAAATCCCTTAATAGCAGCAGTGTGTACCATCTACAAGATGAACTGCAGGAATTCACCAAGGCTCCTTAGACAGCACCTTCCAAGCCCACAACCACTATCATCTAGAAGGTCAAGGGCAGCAGATAGATGGGAACACTACCACCTGGAAGTTCCCCTCCAAGTCACTCACCATCCTGACTTAGAAATATATTGCTGTTCCTTCACTGTCACTGGGTCAAAATCCTGGAACTCCCTTCCTAACAGCCCTGTGGGCGTACCTACACCACATGGACTGCAGCAGCTCAAGAAGGCAGCTCACCACCACCTTTTCAAGGGCAACTAGGGGTGGGCAATAAATGCTGGCCCAGCCAGCAAAGCCCACATCCCGTGAATTAATTTTTAAAAAATGTTAGTTAATGAAATTCTGCTAATTTCAGATTAAAATGAACAACTGACCTAGTATCAGCTGCTGTTTGTGGAAGAGTTCCAAATGTTCATAATGTTTCTTGCTGTTGACAAATGAAATACAGAATGAATTAAATTGATCCTATTAGATGTTGCATGCACTAAACTTTGGCAGTCCAGAGAGGAAATAATTATAGAAAAATACCATTTTTTAAAAAGCTACAGTTTATTTTTAAAAGGCATTTGGCACTATATACTTTTGCTCTGAATGCAGCTGACCATCTTTAAACCATATTTTCTTTTTTTAAGAACCATATACAAAGTCTGAGGCAGCCAAAGTATGAATACAACAAAGAGAAAATAAATCCAGTTTTTTTAAAAGCTTTTTTTTTACAGTTCCATCAGCTTCAAACAAAAAATGATTTTGCCCCACCTTCAAAAATGGGAGGCATTAAAATAGATGTGATCTGTATCATAAGTCACATTGTGATGCATCACAACAAAAAAACTAGTAAAAATTACAATCAGGTTTGGTCTATGTACAAATCATACAGTTTAAAAACAGTCTTAAAATAATTTCCTGCTCCCCTTTCCCAAGTGAGTAGGGTTCGGTAACTGTGTATCATGGTGTGGAATTCTTTTTAAGTCACTTCTTTTGTTGAATGTAGTTCATCCGTATTCTCCCTTGCGGCATGATTGGAAAATGCTGGTTACTGTGGATCGTAGGACCTGTCAAAATAGAAACATTTACAGGTTTTACAGATACATCAATTTCAGATCTACATTATGAGAATGTAAATATTGCATTCATGTTGTTTCCATCAAGTTGAAAAATTGAAACTTCAATTGGAATAGTATGTTCAAAAAATCTTTGCACAAGTGTGAATGGGACAAAAGTCAATTGTTGCAGATGCAGGCAAGTTGCTTTGCATATTTGAAAGAAGTTTTCTGGAACTCACCATTATTTGGATGAGAAATTCAGTTTGCTGGTTGTAAAGTTAGGTGCCATCTTCGCTTACTGGTCTGTGTGGCTCAGTTACATGCTGCTTTTGCCAAATGAACCAGCAGCAAGACCTAGTTCACTCAATCTATAAAATACTACAGATTTCGTGGGGTTTGATCCTCCCATTCCCTGTCCTCTTGATTCTGCTCGGTGTTGATCTTGTTTTTATTGAGCTTCCACATCACAATTTACCAGTACATTTGCAGTATTCTGCACTATATCACAGAAAGGCTTGATCGATTGGATGAGAGAAGGAGAACAGAACCAATGCACTTAGGGATTATCATCCATTTAGTTGTAGGTACAATTTCTACAATTCATAAAATCTTGGACCACAGAACTGATACTTGTGAGTTAACATGAAAAATTCCTGGCTTCCCAAGGTCCATCATTATTTGGGTGGAATGTACATAAAGGCCACTAAATGTAGGGTATACTTTCTTTTCTCAAACCATTTACAACAATATCTAGGGAATACATATAAAGTGAGAAGTAATACTCCTATATTTACCTGCCATATCACTTTGCAATAGTTAAACCTAATCAGAATGGCTTGCTGTTATTGGTACCTTGAGAATAGTAGGATTTGTTCTGCTGAGGATAGTTCGTATTTCCCTGCTGAATGAAGTTCTGAGGCATTCTGTAAGGCCACGGTGCTTGAAAATGAGGAAGAGGATGATGCTCCCAAGGTATGGGTGGAGGATTTAGTTTTGCAAATTGTCCCTGAAACCTTTGATCTATGTTTCCATGGAGGAAAAAAAGTCAAATGTTTGTTGTAAGACATGATTGCTTAAAATTAACATTAAGAAGCCTATAAAGTGCATTCTTTTGTCCCCTTTGCAAACTGGGTGGCATGTAATTCTTCCTTAGTATTATTTCCTCTGTAATAACATATTTAACCTTGTAGCAGGGTAGCTTGTTTAAACATTTTGTTGCAAGATGTACTTACTTTACTTCACCAACATAGTTAAAAACAACATTCTGTCAGAAGTATGAGCAAAATATTAATACAATACGAAATAGATATTAGAGCAAAACACACTGCAGAGGGTTTACTGAGAATTTAATGCTATCAGTGATAATGAGCTAATATAAAAAAAAACATTGTTATTTAAGGTGGAAAAGAGAGGGGAATGAGAAGAAGCAAATTATAGGCTAAATTACCCTCTAAAAATAGCCCAGAATCCTTTATCAGTCTCTTTTTGTTTCTGTTCGTGCTATTTTTGCAGTAGTAGTAATAATTGTCACAATAAGTTTTACTGTTGGGATCCCTTAAACATAAAATATTTTTAAAAAATAAACACAAAGGGCTTGAAGTCATTTTTTTCACTGGTCTAATTTTTATGAAATGAGTACTGATGGTGACAAACTATAGGACTTGTGTGTAATTTATACTGTAATTTTATAATCTGAGTTGCAAAATATTGCCAAGATATTCAATTATGCAGGAAGTATTTTGCTGCTTTTCTGGTTCTCTAGAATTTCCATATGAGATGAAACCACAACTTCTCCCAAAAGCATGATTAATTAATTTGCTTCCCTTCTCTTTTGAGGCATTAACTCTTGCTAGTGCATGATTCTGCAAGTGCCGGTAACCTTACAGTTCCCATTCTTCACATGTCAGGTAGACAGCATCAACAAAACATTGAATCAATCCCATCTTCACCTGACATCAATATGTATACCAATCAGTGGTCTGGCATGGAAAGGGCAAAGAGCCAGCCAGCTTCCAAGAATAACTGTAGCACCTAATAACTGTCCCAACCAAAATCAGCCAATTCAGCACAGGTTGGACATCTTCTGGAGTTTACCATTGAGGAAGTGCTACATCACAAGCTACATCTTTGAGCTCATTTATTATTTCATTTGATAATCTTGCCCCTCATTATTTGTTATTTGTCATCTATCCATAAAGGAAATGCATTTTTGCTCGATAACGTCTGACATAAAAAAACATAATCATATGTATTATAAAATTGTTGAAAGAACTATAAAGCTACACTTAAGCATGTCCATTACAGTGCATATTAGAAGAATAGTAGCTACATATTAATATAATGAGAAAAATAAATATACCTGAAGTTCCCAGAGTGCCATTTCCCACTAGTGTGCTGCGAGTCATGTGATTGTGCCACTGTCCATCGTGAGGAGTGTTGGAGATACCCATGGGCCTGGCAGCAGGCTGAGCAAAGATGATACTAGGATCATTGAGATTCATACTGTTGGGATTAGCTGTGTTGCTACTAGACCGCATTGGGAAAGTAATGTTGGGATGGTTACCAGATGCAGAGTGAAGGACAGCAGGCCAAGAGTTAGTGGGCATTTGTACCTGGTGCTGTGGTTGGTGTGACTGTATTAAACCCAGGCTGTGTAGATTGGAATACTGACCTGGGTGAGGCTGAGGATATGGAAACAAGGGCAATTGAACCTGATGGGTTGGTTGAGCAAGTGTCTGTGCTAGCTTATTTTGAGAAGCAGCTTGTTGGGTCTGTGGATGGGAAACAGAAGCTGTTTGAGATGAATTTGGTGTTAATTGCTGATGTGCAGTTTGAGGAGAATAAGAAGGCGTCTGATGTGGTTCTGACTGAAAATTAGAAACAAAAAAGCAATGAGACAGACTATTGCTGCAGTTAATGGATTTCCAGTTTCTAACATTCTTTCACTAAACCATGTTTTAAGAGGGGAGGAAATAACTTACAAAAATATTGTGTGTGGGAAGGATGGGGAAAGTGATAATTGTTCTAAAAGGATTTATCTGATATACCATTTTCAAATACAAATATGTCACTACAACTGTTTAGCTGTAAGTACAGAGATTCCCACATATCTGTGATACTATTCATTACCATGTAATATTGATAATCTCAGTTACAATCAGGGGTTTGCCCCGGGGTATCAAGCTCTAAAAAAATGTTTTTGAGCGCAAAGCTACAAATGGCAATTTCAATGTAGAGTCTTCTATGCAGGAGAAAACCCTGTGCAACTGTAGTACTTTATGAAAGAACCAGAAACAAATAACTCACACATTCCGAGGGTTGCCTGGTACATTGTGGGAAATCCTGATGATGCCCTGAATGTGATGCTGATGGCTGGGAAGTTGTGACTGTCTGTATATTCGCGATATTTCGTGTAGCCTGAGGAACTTTAAGACAAAAAATAAAATCTCTGTCCGATACCAAACATGACAGTTACAAATGATTATTTAATATTGAATAATACTGTTACTCCTGAATTCTTGCAGTTTTAATTACTTAACCCTTCTTTCCTTTTCTAATTACTTCTTTATTTTCCACTTAAGTCTTGCCTTCCTACACCATCTTGTCAGACTACAGAACCTTACCTGAAAAAGGAATGGATTTGAACCATGCACTAATAGACTAGCAACAAAAGATCATATTAACACTGCTCAGGATAATTGAGCCTTCAGATTTATCTTTTTCACTGCTAGGAAATGCCTGGCTTCTTGCCAGTTCACATGCTGTCACATTGAGATTGGGAATTTACCACGCACGGAACAGCAATTCAATCAATGCTGCACCACTCTATTGCACAAAAATCTCAAGCTCCAAAAGAGTGCATCAACCCACCCTGGAATATTTTAGTATATGCAGTGTATGTACCTATTTATACTTAGTTTCTTCAGTCACTTAATTTCTCTATGCACTGTTATCCCCCTCCCCCATCAATATGGATATTAATTTCTAGTATTGTTGTTAAAGGACTAATAGAACTGAAACCTGTCTCTCCCTTGATGATTTAGTAGGAAAGCATATCACATGTCATGCTACATAAAAACCAGGAAGTTCAATTCCTGCACTGTAAAAGTAGCAATGGAAGCACTCAGGAGAAGAATAAAGTGGCAAGTGAGGTCAAAGACCATAGAGAAGTCAAGAAGAAATAAAGTTCACTGTTTAATTGTTAACATTCACTAAGGCAGTCTCCATGACATGGGCTGTGTAAAAGAAGGACTGAAGAGATTCAAACAGGAAGTAACGGGAGAAATGGCACTAAGTTGGATGATGATAATACATTTAAGAATCTTTAGATATGAAGGGTGTTAAAATTATGAGGTTTACAAGATTGTTATGGTAAAACAAATACACCCTCGGGAGCTAAGAATCACTTTGGATTGATTCTGGGAAAATTGAATGTCTATGTAAAGGACAGTGTGAATACACCTGTGAAGAGTTTTTTTTCAGTTGAGCTAAAAATAAGAAAGGAAGGGTATTCCTTTCTGCTGTTTAAAGTGTAATGCTCCCAGCTGATGTTGCTACTGGACAAGTCAGAACCTGGTTTGATAGGTAAAGGCAAGATATTGTGGATGCTGGAAATCTGAAACAGAAACAAAAACAAAAATGAAGAGCTCTGAAGGAGAGTCATACAGACTGGAAACGTTAACTCTGTCTTTCTCTCCACAGATGCTGTCAGACCTGCTGAGTTTTTCCAGCATTATTTGTTTTTGCTCCTGGTTTGATAGACCGTAACTTATTTTTTTGTTTGGAAACGTGGAGGGCAGCTACTGAACAGAGTCACAGGAGTCAGCTGGTGAACTGTTAGCAAAGAATAAAACATTCATTAAACAACAAAAGATAAACTATATTACAATACTCCTTCACCCACAGCTATACCTTTACAGACATATACAGATTTGTAAGGATAACACAAGTTACAAAAGCTATTTTATACTCTAATGTTCACAGTAACTACACAGTACAGGTAGACCAACAGGCGACCTGTGGTCAGGCACACCTGAACAAGTGACAGATGCCACCCCAAATAGATGCTATGGATCTCTCATCAACTCCCCCCAGACGTCTGTCACACCGTGAGCCAACTGGTCTTACTGAACTCCATCTTTCACATGAGGGTTTCCAATCTCCACTCTCGAAGAACCCATTTTGGAATCTTCTCCCAAATGACGCTTTCTCTCAGACATCTTCCACAAGGGTCTACCTCCAGGGTTTTGAACTCTCTTCTGACGTTCTTCTCTCCTGTATTGCCACGCGCACTCAAGCTTTGCCTTCCACACACTCACTCTCTCTCAGATATACAGCCGTGCCAACAGGATACCATTGTAAAGAGTTACAGACCTTTGGTTGTCTCCTTGGATCTTCTGGCTTCTCACAAGCCTATTTTGCTATAAGTCTGTGTCCTGCACACAGGGGTTTCCAATTTCCACTCTTGAAGAGCCCGCTTTGGAATCTTCTCCCAAACGACGCTTTCTCTCAGACCCATTCCACAAGGGTCCACCTCCAGGGTTTCGAACTCTGCTTCCGATGTTTCTCTCCCCTGAATCGCCATGCGCATTCAAGTTTTGCCTTCCACGCACTCTCTCTCTCTCAGATACTCAGCCATGGCAACAGGATACCATTGTTTCACATGCCCATAGTAAAGGGTTACTGACCTTCGGCTGTCTCCTTGGATCTTCTGGCTTCTCGCAAGCCTATTTTGCTTTAAGTCTGTGTCCTGTAGCTTTCTCCCTTTAAGCTTGGAGCCTTCCTCTCTCCTCCTCACTCTTATCTTCACTTAACAGGACCTTTTCCAGGCTCCTGTTCATCCTTTGACTAGAAGGCCTTCTTGGGTTCCCCCTTCTTCTGTTCTTTGGGGAAGCCTGCTTCCTGCAGGTCCCTCCTGTCCAGCATCTTCTTGCTCCTGTTTCCAATTTTAGTTAGGACTTGCTATCCGTCCCTCTCCAATGCTGCTTCTGCTGGCAATTCCTTTCAATCTTAGAGTACACTGACCAACTGAACTCAAACTGCTTTTGGTTTCTTTGTGTCTGTGTGGGGCCTCTCTCTGGACCCCTGTTGCTAGGCAACAGCACAGTCTTTTCTACCTTTTGTTTGCTTTAACTCCCCTTCAAGAGTCGTAAACCTCATTAAAATGCAGGCATCTTATAAAGTGAAAATTAAACACAGAATCTCCCTTTCTTAACACACAAAAATAGAAACACAATTTAAACTTTATTCCTAACACCCACAAACATAAATACAACCTCCTTAAATTCTCCAGTTTCTAACAAAAGTATAAGTTCCCTTCAAAAATAGTGTTTAATTAACTGTGCTTTAGTCATTTGTTACAGTAAAAGTTTTAAAACGTGAAATCTTGATGGGTCATTATTTCATCTATTAACTGGAAGCTCAAATTTCTTTTTAAAAGTTATCGGTCACAACAGGATCGTAACAAAGGTTGTTAGAGATGGGGCCATAGTTGGGAGAGGACAGAGGGATCCAGAATAGGCTTTTTAAAGGGGGGTGGTGGGGGGACGATGCTAGCTGTTTTGGTGATGCCAAATGATTGATCACGATGACATCATTGGCCTAAGGACAGATAAAGAGGCCATCAACTCCTGTGTAATATTGTTCCAGAATTTCCTAAACTCTTCAGCCTCACTAATCACCCCTACATTTAATAAACTATTATTTCAGTCATACCTTGGGCCATATCTCCTAACAGTTCCCCACTGCTTGGTGTCTATCTTCTCTAAAGCGACCTGAGGTTCTTCTCCTTTATGGGCACTATATATATATACTTTGGCCTTTTAAAGAATTTCATAGAAGTCAGAAGCATCCTGGAATGACTCACTCTCCAATTTTCTGTCCCTCTTGAAAAAGAATAACTACCTTTCATCTTCTTGACTGTGCTACTAAGATTGGGCATTCAAACAGGTGAATTGCAGGCACAAATCTACATTATTGTTCTTTGCATCAATGCACAGCATCACTGAAAACTGTATCTTAGAAGTACTTTTTCTTGAAGATTTTGAAGGAATAGAAGCAGTTCTAATCTGAGCACGTACAAAAATACCATAAGGTAAAATACAAATACTTCTTTTTCACCCAACCAAATAGTTTATTTACCAGACACAGTGTTGTTCCTTGGTCGGGCTGTTCTGTATTCTGGACAGTCTCTTCTCATATGACCAGTGTCACCACAGATAAAGCATCGTTTCTCTCTTAGTTCTTTTTCTTCTTCCTTTGAATCCTTCTCTTCATCTTTCTCGTTTTCTTTCTTCTTCATTCTTAACACAATATATATGTAGTCAATATTGCAATCCTTTAAGTTAAAAATAATAGCAAGCAAGGATGAATTTAGGGTTGCCACCCGTCTCAGTTTTGACTGGTTTTATTAACAAGTTTTAAAAATTTCAAATATTAACAAGCACCAAAAGGCATGGTTTTCCAGGTTTCTAGCATTTTTTTTGTCCAGTATTGCAGGAGTTACAGTAAAAGATCAAAACTAATTGATTCAAACTATTTAAATGACCAAAAATCAAAATTAAGTTCTCGTCATCATCAGGGAAGATGAGTGGGAGAGGGAAGGGGGAGAGGAAAGACAGAAAGCAAGGAAGACAGAGAGTGGAAAAAAAACATAACATTTTTAAGAGAAACTTCTAAGCATGCTGCAGGTGCTGTGCAGCCATGTCTACTGTTTGTTTTTCAATATGACAAAAATTGGGAATCCGAAGTCCATTGAAAAGGGCATTTCTTAGATCAAATAATAGAGGTTGAAAACTTCTTCAACAATTCAAACTGTCAACTTGGCTCAATGGTAGAAATCCCACCCAAGTCAAAAAGCGTGGGTTCAAATTCCATTCCAGGGTTAGAGCGTATAATCTAGTCTGATGTACTATGGGAACACACATGTCAGAGGTGACATGTTTTGGTGAAATCTTAATCTCTATCTGGCATAAGGAATCCTATGGTACTACCTGAAGACCAGCAGTGTCCTTGCCGATTTCCATTATTCAGGCAACACCATGCTCTCATGTGTTCCCTTAGCCTCTTTCTGCTAGCTATCTTCATTTATCTCATTTTCTGTTAGTGTGATCTTGCTGCTATGCAATTCAAAGCTAATCAATGGGCTGTGAAATGAGTTGAGATAGTCTGAGGACATGAAAGGAACTAAATAAATACAAGCTGTTTCTTACCGCCTCCTCTTTGGACAGTCTTTCATGTAATGTCCAATTTTCCCACAAATACGACAACATCTATCATTTGGTGCCAACTCCCCATCAGTCAGAATTTTCGAATCAAAAAAGTAATCCTAAAAAAGTTATTTCCACAATTTCAATTTTGTTGATCACATGATCATGGATACAAATTTAACATGAGAAAACTAAGTTTGCTCACTAAATGACCAACATTAAGATCTAGAGAAATAGAAACAGTTTGAAACAGGTTTTTCATAATTTTAAAAAAAAAATCAGATGTCCAAGTTTTCCTTCAGTTCAGTTTCTGTCTTCTTGTCTAATTTTCATTTGCTTTATCTCATTAACTTTCTTCATTCTAATTATTTGTTTTTTTCTACGTTTCTTTACATTCACTGCTTACCAAGTCGCATTTTGGCGTACCTTCTATTCTCTTAGCACCTTTTCCTTCTCCTTCTCCTCAAGAGAGCATAAACTCTCACTTCTGCTGTAATGAGCCCATCTCAATCCTACTCTACGTTATCCTTTTTCCTTCTCCCTCACCAAAAGACTTTAATCTCCATCTCAACTTCCTTGTTCTCTCTCCAAATGAATTGCCTTCTCCAAACATCTCCATCCAAATAAGTTCTCCTATTCATGTTGTTGGCCATTCTCACTATCTCATCATCTCCCGCAACCTCTACACACACTCAATGTATCAATCACCAACAAGACACCATCTCCAACTAACTTCACTGTATTCCGCACCACCCATATCCCCCATCCTCTCTCAATTAAAACTTTTCCTAAACAGTCATGAATAATATTCAAATGTCTGTAGTGCATCATTCTCGTAGATCAAATCACAGATTTCAACACGATCAATGATGCCACCATCCTAAACTTTCCTTCCGCTGATGTCCAGATTGATAAGAGTTGGTTCCAGTCTCACCTATCTCTAGTTTTAGTGAGAGCAGTTAAGCCCACTTTGGAATCCCCTGAGGAATGCATCCTTGTCCTCTTCTTCTCATCTGCATGCTACCCCTTGTTGATGTTCACAGGCATGGAGGTCAGATTCCACAAGTATGCTATTGACATCCAGCTCCACTTCCCTACTACTGCTCTGTACTCCAATGTCTCTGTGCTATCAGATGGCTTGTCTGACAATCAATCTTGAAGGAGTAGCAATTTCCACAGAAAACATTGTTTATCTTTGGGCCCCATGACGACTTCATTCCTCCTTCGGCTACTGTTCAAAACCATAGCATCCTATTCAACCAATCACCAATCCAATCACAAAGACTGCCTATTTCCATGTCTGTAACTCTTCCCACTAACCTCAATTCATTTCTGCTGAATCCCTCATCCATGCTTTTCTCACCTCCAGAATTCATTACATTGGTGCTCTTCTGACCAGCCCCCCATCCTCGATAAACTTCAGCTCATCTAAAACTCTGCTTCTCATCCTATCCCACGAAAAGCTCTGCTGCTCATTATCGCTATCCTTGCTGGCGTGTACTGGCTACCAGTCTCCCAAAGTTACAAATGTAAAATTCTCATCCATGTGCATAAATCCCTCCATGATTTTCCTGCTCTTTATCCCTCTCCAATCTCTACAATTTCCATTACATCCCAAATCTCTGTTCCTCTAACTCTGGCTTGCCCTCCTTTTCCAAATGTTGGAGGCCAGGCCTTCAGCAGCATGGACCTAACACTCTGGAATACCCTTTCTATCACCTTTCTGATTCTCCACATTCCACATTTCCTTTTAAGATCCTCTTTAAAACCCACCTCTTTAACCAGGTCTTTCATCATCCCTCCTAATCTGCCATTCTTTTGTTTAACATCCATTTTTCATCATGCTTCTTAAGTGCCAGCATGTTTTTCTACATTAACCCTGCCATATAGCCATGTTTCTGTTGTTGCTCAACATGGCTCCTTTCCTGCAGGTTTCCCTTTTCTTCTTTCTCAGGGTTTTTTTTACTTTGTTTCTTTTCTATCCAATATCAATGTCTATTCAGTCTCCATGACAACACATTATGGACTCCAGCAGTGGAGGTTAGATGACCATGATTATCTCCATAACTTTCAACCCCCTGATATTCCCTTCTTTCCATCATATATATAGGTCTCAGGATCCTATAACTTCAGCTGTGAGAAAAATAGGTTGGGGTTGAAATGGACAACAAAAGGACAGTAATACCACATCCAAAAATGGGTTGAGGTTTGTTTGTAAAAATTTGGTATTTAATAAACATGATGACCCCATGGCATCATCAATTCAGCTTTTTTTCACTGGGTAAAACCCATACAGACACCAAACACAATATAATATGAAACATAGATATTATTTACAATAGCCATATTTGATATTATTAATGGTAACGAATAACATTGAATTTACTGTACAGAAACAGGCCACTCAGCCCAGCTAATCTATGCCAGTTTTTATCCTCCACTTGAGCCTCTTCCCATCCGACTTCATTGAACCCTATCTGCATACCCTTCTATGTCTTTCTCCCTCACTTACTTATCTAGCTTCCGTTAAAAGCAACAAATGCTATTTGCCTCAACTACTCCTTGTGGTGGCAAGTTCCTTATTCTAACCAAGAAGTTACTCCTGAATTCTTTATTGGATTTATTACTGACTATCTTATATTTATGGCCCCTAGTTTTGGACTCCCCAACAAGCGTAAACATTTTCTCTATGTCTACCCTATCAAATCCTTTCATAATTTTAAACCTCTTCTACATCCCTTAGTGAAATCATCATAGACAAATATGTTTTGAAATAATTACAATTTTATATTAGCTGGTCAAGCAATAAAATGTGTTATTGCAGCACTGTGAGGTGACATTACTGGGGTTCTACTTAGTAAAAGTTGCTGGGATTGACAATGCATGTCTTATTTAATCAACAAGAAAGAAGAAAGGTAGAGTAAAATAATTGTATTTACATACTGTTTCCATGCCAGGATGTGGATATACAGGTGTACCAAATAACTTGCGTCCATTAATAAAAGCTTTCATAATAAAGTTGGTCACTGCAAAGACAGCAAATATTGGTATCGGAGCTAAGTTCATGCCTTTTGATGCAAAAAAACTTGTCAACAGCCCAAAAGAAAGAGGACTTACTTTTCCTTGAGACTCCAGCACCAAGATTGTGATTCAAGTCAAAAGGATCTGGAAAACAAGCTCTGGCATCAATGCATCATGTTTAAGATGGTATTAGCTCCCTTCATTCATTTATTCTGCTATCACAGAAATATTAGAATATTCTAATAATTTTGCAACACTTTTATCTATTTCACCTTTTCGTACTTCTTTCAGATAGTGATGTGCCAATATAGAAAATCATTCATGAACAGTTGACAAAGCAACATAAAAAAATACTTGGTTATTTTAGTTACAAACAACAATAATGAGAATAAAAACCAGCAGAAAATACCTTCTGCTTATTAACCATCATATAAGGGCAAAAATGGGAAGCTTACACTTTGGGGAATTGAAATGTGCAGCAAAATGTTAGGTAGCATCATTATTTATGTTCATCAAAAAGATCAACTAAGAGATGACAGCGACAGCACATGCTTCGTTCCAAAGAGTTTCCAATGTTGGTCAGATGGACAGCAGAAACAGTGAATGGACGCCAAACCCTTTTACATGGAAAGAGAAAGCTGGGAGGTATGTTGACTCAGTTTTAAATCAGCTTGAACTAGGCTTTTTCATTCCTACCAAAAAGCAGGGCAAAAAAACACTCAAAAAGCTATTGCAAAACCCAAACATTCATGTCATATAGTATATTAAAAAGTTTATCGGTTTCAGATGGTTGTAAAAACAACTTGTATTTACATAAGCACGCTTAACATAGTAAAACGTCCTAAGGGACTTCAGACAAGTGTTTATAAACAAAAATTTGAGAATAAAGAGATATTAGGATGGGGATGAGCACAAACTTAGTCAAAGAGATAGGCTTTTAGGAGGACCTTAAAGGAGGAAAGAGAGGAGGAGGAAAGAGAGGTGAAGGGGTTTAGGGAGGGAATTCCAGAGTCTACAGCCTTGGCAGCTGAAGGCTCTGCCACCATTGGTGGAGTGATTAAATCTGGAATGTGCAAGAGTCCAGAATTGGAAAAATTGGAGGGTTACAGGGCTGGAGGAGGTCAGAAAGATGAGGAGGGCAAGTCCATGGAGGAATTTGAAAACAAAGTGCTGAATTTTACTGGTCACCAGGTGACAAGAATGGAGTTGGGAGGCAGGGAGGAAGTTAGAGGACAGCAGTAAAATAGCAAGGAGCTACACCGGGGTAGCTTCCCATCGTAGTTCTGCTGCCAGGGAGGCAGGCGGCCAATTTACATAATTAAAGGCCCTATTTAGGTCCACCTTATGGGGCTGCCAGTATTTTGGGGTGGACTCCTGCCAAGTGGGGAGACTTCCAGCTTCATGAAGTTGGCCAAGTCCAGTGGGGGGAGGCATCAGAGCCAGAAGCACCATGTTCCAAACAGAAGGCTGCAAGCAGGAAAGGCAGCCCCTGTGGCCCCAGTGATCTCTCCGGAGGTGTTTTCCATCCACCCCGTGCGGCCCACTGCCTTGGCCCTGGAAATTTTAATTTGTACTTGCCTGTCTAAGGGCACCTCCATTGTGCAGTGCCCCGAGATCTCCAACCTGCCTCAGTAACCTCCACTCTTCCGGTGGAACTGCTGAAGCTTCAGAGCTACTGCACCAGGAGCCCGCCTGCCATCCTTAATTGGGCTGTGGGCTCGCAGGTGGCCAATTAGGAGGCCTCCTTCAGTCAAATTATTGAATTAGCTCTGCTCACAGCAGGGCCCGTCTCAGGCTTTTCAGCCCAACAGCAATGTCCTGAAGCCCACAGTGATCAGTTACAGCACAAATGATCATCATAAGTCTTCAGGAGAAAGGACTGGGGATAGAACAATAGCCATAAATTGAGGGATGTAGGGGAAAGTAACGAAAGGACACTGGGTTGATGGTCCAGTCTTGTTCAGAACAATAATGATAATAATAATGAGTTGTTGCTGGGGTTCAAAAGGACAAAGCAAAAATCTATCTGCTTAAAAAGTCAATGCACATAATAATTACAGTTGGTCTGTAAAAAGATGGGAGTGCAACATGTTCCCGAGTTCTGTACTGATTCTAGTCCCTAAAACAATGCATGATAATCCGTTCTTGGAATTAGTGATATTATATCAAGTGAAGCAGATAACCAATCGATAATTGAATAAATAAATTGAGCTAAATACCTTCTATAGCGATGCATTTTGAAGTCCATTGCTTTTCAAATGTTGTTAAAAGTTTTTTCTGTCTGATGCTAATAACATACTCCTTGAAATCAAATTCTTCAGTATAAAATCGCAACAGGCCTAACCAAAGTTCACCCACTGATTCTTTGTTTGTCCCAAGTTCAGGCAACTTTTTCTTCTAAAGCGTGAGAGAAGAAATATTCTTAATAAGTTATTCAGTGCGATATATGAAAAAGGTTTACAATATTGAGCTGTAAAGCCAGGCACTTAAACAAAGTAATTTAGCACAATTTCCCCAAACTGTAGAATTATCACATTGACCACGACAAATACATTTTTAACAAGGAAGAAAGCAGTTCAGAATCTAGTTCTAGGAAATTAAGCACTGAAAAGGTTAGTTAGCATTGAAAAACTTAGGTGGAACTTAAAATGGAAAAAGCTCTGGGCCTGATGGCATGCATCCTAGAATACTAAGCAAAATAATTGAGGAAACCAAGGCTCTGACCACAATCTTTCAAACATCCTTGCACATGGAAACAGTGCCAGAGGACTGGAGGATTTGTAACACCTGTGTTTAAGAAAGGAGATAGGAATAAACAAGGTAATATCGAGTGGTCAGCCCAACATTGACAGCGGGTAAACCTTTCGAGACATTATTACAGGATGAAATTAAAACTTCGGAAAAAAACAGTTATTTCAAAACAGCCTAAATTTACAGATTTCTAAAAGGCAAATCATGTCCAACAAATTGAGTTCTTTGAAGAAATAACAGAGTGCATTGATGAGGAAATTTATCAACTGTTAAGTGAGGCAGTAGACAGTGGACGTTACATTTGTACCTTAAAGAACAAAGGGGATAAAAAATTTTATATGCTGGAAGATGTTAGAACATGGGATTGATAGCCTATTGAAAAGTGTTGGAAGCAGGGTTCATGTGAAAAAATGTTTAGAAAGAAACCACTGAAAGGGTATAAGGAATGGTAAAAGTAGATAGCTTTCTCCCCAAAAATCTGGCACAGATACGATGAGAAAAGTTACCATCTTATGTGTTTGTAAAACGCCACAGTTCTAAACAATTTCAAGAAAACTTTCCATAACTTAAATCCCAATAATCCAGTTACATTACCTTCAAGGTAAAACATGGATGTAATGAATCAAAAATAATATATTACCAGTTCTTCAACATCATCAAAGAAGAAGGCATTCCATCCATCTACCATTCTCTGCGGCACTTCTTTTCCATCAAAAATCTACAAAGAATTGGTTTTGGCTTTTAAGCTCAGTTTAGAAAAATTCACATATACAAAAACAATGACGGCCCCAGTGCTTTGGATATTAAGTTTGATAAAATTTCCCCCAACCATGTTGTCTATTGCATGATTATTTTTCCAGAATACTCACAAAACATAATAATACCCGTTACTGAATTTAGCTACTGTTTTGCTGGTCATCATTGGTACCGACAGTAGCACTGCTTGCCAGTGTCGCATTCTAAAATATTGTGTTCCACAAACAGAAGCAAGAGTTCAGCCACTATGGTCACGGTACATAAAAAACACTTTCCAACTCTTAAAATAAGAAAATCTCAAACTACAATTAAAGTATGCACTCTGCTGGAAATGCAATTGCATTGGAGGACTGGCAGAATAATTTGAGTATTTATACTAGTTGAAACAAAGATATTCTTTCTATTCCAGGATCACAACATTAGATTTTTAATCAGTACTTAGAATTGCCCATTAGCTTAAAGTTCAAATTACTTTTAAGAATCAAGTTGGTGTGCATCCACACTGCCTGAAAGTTTTCAGTCAAGTTAGCTAGATGATCAGAAAAGGTTAGATATAACTCTATATTGGGCAGTAACATTCACAGAAAAACAATATCCTATAAAAAATATAGGTTGTGATTTTCCGTGAAATCGACAAAGTCCAAAAGCAGGCAGGGAAATTGGCGTCTGACCCATTGATGGCAATGGCGGCATTTTAAGACCATAAGAGGTAGGAGCAGAAGTAGGCCATTCAGCCCATCGAGTCTGCCCCGCCATTCAATGAGATCATGGCTGATTTGATAATCCTCAACTCCACTTTCCTACCTTTCCCAATAACCCTTGATTCCCTTACTGATTAAAAATCTGACTATAAGACCATAAGACATAGAAGCAGAGGTAGGCCTTTTGGCCCATCAAGAATATTGTGAACGATATTGAATATTGAGAACGCCATATTGTGCGTCACTTTGTTGAAAGAATTGAGAGGCATGGGTTTCACGTCGGATCGCTGGCAGGGCGGCCTCTGATTCGCCCGCTTTGCCGTCACCTCAGCTCTTCTGTAATCCGCCCGCCATATTTAAAGGTTGCTCCTGCACAGAACTAGCACTTTCTAAGGGATCGATAGCTGGTGGAAAGTCATGGCATCCAAAGGGAGGAAACATGCTGCCCCGAAATTCAGTGACGCCTCTCTTGAGCACCTACTGGTTGCAGTGGAGGCCTGCCGCAAAATCCTCTACCCCACCTTGCTCTGAGCAAAGAACCTTCATCCAAGGTGACAAATCCAGCATGGGAGGCAGTGGCAGCGGTGGTGAGTGCCAACGTCCTACAGAAGAGGACAGCCACCCAGTGCAGAAAGAGGATGAATGATCTCCTCCGTTCTGCCATGATAAGTCACCCTTCTCATCACTCTCAACTCACAAACCCATCACACATTCACAGGAATCTCTGCCAGGTCAAGGATCATCACCACTCACTCACTCACTCACAAACACCGTCATCTCTTCTGCAGATCGTGTCCTCATCCCATCCATGGCACCACTCACCACCCACACATGCCAGACATCCTTCTCATCTAGCCTGGCAGGAATCCTCCTTACACTCTCTCCATCTATCTTCATGCAGGACAAACTGGCTCATAACAAAAAGGAGGTCCCAGACTGGGGATGGAATGCCTCAACTGAAGGTCCTGACTGTCTTTGAGAACAGAGCCATCCACCTGGCTGGCGAGGATCTGGACTGTTCCTGTGCTGACGGTGAGGTTTGCGGTGCTCAACCAAGTGAGGATCCTGCACTACAACATCCATCAGACAACCATGCTGTGAGTGATATCTCCTGTTCCACAGTCCCCTGTCATGCACTAATGATCTTTCTTTACTTATGCAGGCACACCTGGGAAGCATCCGGGAGCGTGCATGACTCAGCCCTCCACTCAAACCCCAAAGACACCTCGGAAGAGGAATCTGATGACACCCTAATTGAAGGCCTGTCACAGCTCTCACCCACACCCTTCAACAGTGCAGACACACACACCTCAGCAGGACCTGGCTCTCGAGTAGCCTCAGGGTCACAATCTGGTGAGCGACAGCACACGGTCTGATCCACAGCAGGCGGAGGCAGGGACATCCCAGGGTGCCAGCACTAGGAGGACAGCTGGAGGCCAGGAATCTGGACTCAGTTCTACCTCAGGTGCTGGAGCTACAAAGACAAGCTCGGGAACATTGGGAAGGGATGTCCTTAGATTGCAAGGCACGATGGAAGAATCTGCCATCCTTCAGACCAAAGCGATAGCGCTGGCATGCCAACACGCCGAGGTCAACATTGATAGGGTGGTGGCCACCATGGAGACCTTGGCGCAGGACATCAATGCTGCACTGCACTGCTGCAGGAGATGCACTCCATCGCTGAGGAACTTGCTGGCATCCATCAGTGTCAATGTGAGGGGTTGGGGGGGGTCGAGGCATCTCGAGCTCACTCCAGCTACCCCTTCCTCTCAAGGAGTCAGCCAGGGGCCCTTGGGACCCATAGGGAGGAGGATCAGCAGGTGCACACTCCGGGGCCACCCACCGAGGTGACTCTGGGAGTGACTGGCCCATTCGAATCCCCTCTTTCTGTGACCCCTGCAGCTCCAGCTCCGCAGACCGAGGAGGGTGGCACTGCCACACAGCAGGACCCCGAAAGCAGGCTGGGGCCCTCCAGGTCTCAGCCCTCCAGAGGACACCCACCAAGATCATCACAGAGAACAGGGCATAGCAGTCAGAAGGCCGCCTCCACCCCCGCTGTGGATGTCAGTGATGCACCAAGACGTAGTAGCAAGGTTAGGAAAGTCAAGCAGATGTAGTTGCACAATGTGGGCATGGGTGTTAATCACTGACATATAATGTTCACCCATGTAAATACATTCAATCATGTCTCATTGTTATGATGAGATGTGTTCATGTCATTCAGAAGTGAAACCTTTGGTCCCTGCACAAAATGAAGTCACGAGTCACAGTCCAGGGCCCCTCCTCTGTGCAGTGCATGACCTTCTGACCACAGTGATTGTCCTGTCCCAAAGTCAAAGCCCACCTCAGTATGCCTGCACCTTGATGTTGACTGTGTTTACTGCAGGAATATCGTGCCCTAGTGTTATGATATGGCAGGTGGTATTTGCCAGGTTGACCAAATAAACAAGGGAAACTTGGCCAAGTTATTACAACGATTTTGCAATTTGTATTTATTACAAGAAGGCTTGTGCACCGAAGTCAGAAGTAATGAGCCTACTGTCACCTTTAGTGATTTTAAAGACTAAATTAAAACATTTATTAACAAAAGAAGGAAAAAATTAAACACACACACAAGATTACAGTTTAACAGTTCCCAAAATTTTTACTTAACCAGACTCCCAACTACACACCCCTTTAAGCCAACAGTCCAAATAGGTTCCAAACTTATAAAGTCATCCAGCAATTTTACCACAAGCACTCATTGGACAATGGACTTCCAAAGGCTTTTAACACAAGTTTGGTTACTGTAACAGCAAACTTTTGCAGGGTGGCTAGAGGCTTTTCCCAAGTCTGTTTCACATGGTACACCTTTCAAGATCTCACAAGGCCACAGCTCAGCCTTCCACCCTTCTTCAAATATATTTTATCCCTTTTATAGAGTCATAGAGGTCTACAACACAGAAAAAGGCCCTTCGGCCCATCGAGTATGCGCCGGTCAAACAAGTACCTAACTATTCTATTCCCATTTTCCAGCACTAGGCCCATAGCCTTGTATGCCATGACATCACAAGTGCACATCCAAATACTTCTTAAATATTATGAGGGTTTCTGCCTCTACCACCCTTTCAGGCAGTGAGTTCCAGATTCCCACCACCCTCTCGGTGAAAGAATTCTTCCTCATATCCGCTCTAAACCTTCTGCCCCTTACCTTAAATCTATGCCCCCTGGTTATTGATCCCTCCACCAAGGGAAAAAGTCCCTTCCTGTCTACCTTATCTATGCCCCTCATAATTTTATACACCTCAATCATGTCCCCTCTCAATCTCCTTTGCTCCAGGGAAAATAACCCCAGACTATCCAATCTCTCCTCATAACTAAAACTCTCCAGCCCAGGCAACATCCTGGTAAATCTCCTCTGCACTCTCTCTAGTGCAATCACATCCTTCCTATAATGCGGATTCCAGAACTGCACGCAATACTCTAGCTGAGACCTAACCAGCATTTTATACAGATCCAGCATAACTTCCCTGCTCTTATCACAGAATCACAGTGCAGAAGAGGCCCTTCGGCCCATCGAGTCTGCACCGACACGTGAGAAACACCTGACCTACCTACCTAATCCCATTTACCAGCACTTGGCCCATAGTCTTGAATGTTATGACGTGCCAAGTGCTCATCCAGGTACTTTTTAAAGGATGTGAGGCAACCCGCCTCCACCACCCTCCAGGCAGTGCATTCCAGACCATCACCACCCTCTGGGTAAAAAAGTTTTTCCTCACATCCCCCCTAAACCTCCTGCCTCTCACTTTGAACTTATGCCCCCTCGTGACTGACCCTTCAACTAAGGGGAACAGCTGCTCCCTATCCACCCTGTCCATGCCCCTCATAATCTTGTACACCTCGATCAGGTCACCCCTTAGTCTTCTCTGCTCTAACGAAAACAACCCAAGTCTATCCAATCTCTCTTCATATCTTAAATGTTTCGTCCCAGGCAACATCCTGGTGAATCTCCTCTGCATCCCCTCCAGTGCAATCACATCCTTCCTATAATGTGGCGACCAGAACTGCACACAGTACTCCAGCTGTGGCCTCACCAAGGTTCTATACAACTCCAACATGACCTCCCTACTTTTGTAATCTATGCCTTGATTGATAAAAGCAAGTGTCCCATATGCCTTTTTCACCATCCCACTAACATGACCCTCTGCCTTCAGAGATCTATGGACACATACTCCAAGGTCCCTCTGTTCCTCAGAACTTCCTAATGCCATGCCGTTCATTGAATACTTCTTGGTCAAACTACTCCTTCCAAAGTATATCACCTCACACTTCTCAGGGTTAAATTCCATCAGCCACTTATCTGCCCATTTGACCATCCCTTCTATATCTTCCTGTAGCCCAAGACACTCAACCTCACTGTTAACCACCCGGCCAATCTTTGTGTCATCCGCAAACTTACTAATCCTAGCCCCCACATAGTCACCTATGTTGTTTATATAAATGACAAATAAGAGGGGACTGAGCACAGATCCCTGTGGTACGCCACTGGACACTGGCTTCCAGTCACTAAAGCATCCTTCTATCATCACCCTCTGCCTCCCACATCTTAGCCAATTTTGAATCCACCTTATCAAATTACCCTGTATCCCATGTGCCTTTGCCTTCTTTATAAGACTCCCATGTGGGACCTTGTCAAAGGCTTTGCTGAAATCCATATAAACTACATCAACTGCACTATCCTCAGCTATATTCTACGCCTCGGCTAATAAAGGCAAGTATCCCATATGCCTTCTTAACCACCTTATCTACCTGCCAGACCTTAAGGGACCAGTGGACAAGCACACCAAGGACCCTCTAATCTTCGGTACTTCCCAGGGTCTTACCATTCATCGTGTATTCCCGTGCCTTGTTTGTCCTGCCCAAGTGCACCACCTCACACTTATCTGGATTAAATTCCATTTGCCACTGATCAGCTCATCTGACTAGCCCATTTGTATCATCCTGTTATCTAAGGCTATCATCCTCACTATTTACCACCCCACCAATTTACGTGTCATCTGTGAACTCACTGATCAACCCTCCTACATTCAAGTCTAAATTGTTTATATATACCACAAACAGCAAGGGATCCAACACCGATCCCTGTGGAACCCCACAGGACTCAGGCAACCAGTCGCAAAAACACCCCTCGACCATTATCCTCTGCTTCCTGCCACTCAGCCAATTCTGGATTCAATTTGTCAAATTGCCTTGGTTCCCATGGGCTCTTAACTTCGTTATCAGTCTCTCATACGAGACCTTATCAAATGCCTTGCCCTCATCTACACACCTGGTCACCTCTTCGAAAAATTCAATCAAATTGGTCAGACATGACCTCCCCTTAACAAAACCATGCTGACTGTCCTTGATTAATTCCATGCCTCTCCAAGTGTAGATTAATTCTATCCCTCAGAATTGCTTCCAATAGTTTCCCCACCACTGAGGTTAGACTGACTGGCCTGTAGTTCCCTGGTTTATCCCTTCCTCCCTTCTTGAATAATGGTACCACATTGGCGGTCCTCCAGTCCTCTGACATCTCTCCTGTGGCCAGAGAGGTATTGAAAATGATTGCCAGTGCCCCTGCTATCTGCTCCGTTGCCTCACTCAACAGCCTGGGATACATTTCATTCGGGCCTGGAGATTTATCTACTTTTAAGCCTGCCAGACCACTTAGAGCCTCCTCCCTTCCTATGCTAATTTCTTTAATTATATCACAGTCCTTCTGCCTGATTTCCATACCCACGTCGTCCCTTTCACTTGTGAACACTGACACAAAGTATTCATTTAGAACCCTACCTATGTCTTCCAGCTCCACACACAAATTACCACTATGGTCCTTAATGGGCCCTACTCTTTCCCTATTTATCTTCTTACTCTTAATGTACTTGTAAAAGAATTTTGGATTTTCCTTTATTTTACCTGCCAATGTTTTCTCATGCCCCCTTTTTACTCTCCTAATTTCCTTTTTAAGTTCCCCCCTACACATTCTATACTCCTCTAGGGCTTCTGCTGTTTTGAGCCCTCGGTATCTGCCATAAGCCTCCCTTTTTCTCTTTATCCAATCCTGTATATCCCTCAATATCCAGGGTTCCCTGGATTTGTTGGCCCCACCCTTTATCTTTACTGGAATATGTTGGCCCTGTACTCTCCCTATTTCCTCCTTGAATGAGTCCCACTGCTCTGACGCAGATTTACCTAAAAGTAGCTGCTCCCAGTCCACTCTGGCCAAATCACTTCTGATCTTATTAAAATCAGCCTTCCCTCAATTTAGAACTCTGATTTCTAGCCCAATCTTGTCCTTTTCCATAACAATCTTGAATCTAACGGAGTTATGATCACTATCTGCAAAATGCTCCCCAACTGATAGTTCTACCACTTGCCCAGCTTCATTCCCTAAAATTAAGTCCAGGATGCCCTCTCTCTTGTAGGACCTTCTACGTACTGGCTTAAAATGCTCGCCTGGATGCATTTTAAGAATTCCACTCCCTCTAAACCTATCATACTATGACTAACCCAGTTAATGTTGGGGAAGTTGAAATCCTCCACTATTATTGCCCTATTATTTTTACACTTCTCTGAAATTTGCCTACATATCTGCTCTTCTATTTCTCTCTGACTGTTTGGGGCCTATAGTACACACCTAGCAATGTGATTGCTCCTTTTCTGTTCTTCAGATCGACCCATATGGCTTCATTTGAGGAGCTTTCTAAGATGTCATCCCTCCTTCCTGCTGTAATTGATTCCTTGATCAATATTGCGATACCCCCTCCTCTTTTACCTCCTTCCCTGTCTCGCCTGAAGACCCTATATCCTGAAATATTGAGCTGCCAATCCTGCCCCTCTCTCAACCATGTCTCTGTGACAGCAATGACATCATACTTCCATGTGTTAATTTGTGCCCTCAACTCATCTGCCTTATTCATCAGACTCCTTGCATTAAAATAAATACCATCCAATCTTGCCAAACTCCCTTGTGCCTTAACTGGCCTATAAATTCTATGCCTTCCAGGCTCACTTGCTCTCTCTTCTAATTTTGGCTGTCCATCTCCCCCTGCTGAACCTCCTCTCAGGATCCCAGCCCCCCCCTGCCAAGTTAGTTTAAACCCTCCCCAACAGCACTAGCAAACCTCCCCGCAAGGATGTTGGTCCCATTCTGGTTCAGGTGCAACCCGTCCACCTTGTACAGGTCCCACTGCCCCCAGAAAAGGTCTCAATGTACCAGAAATCTAAAGCCCTCCCTCCTGCACCATCTCTCTAGCCATGCATTCATCTAGACTAACCTCCTTTGATTTGTAAATCCCATTGTTTCCATTTGTCTTTAGAAGTTACTTTTCCCAGAATATAAAATCTTTCATGTTATCATTATGGCCAGCACTTTTGGGAAAAATTAACATAATAACCTTGCCTTATTTCTCTTGCCAGTTGTAAAAATCTTATCATGTCCCTTTGAAAATCAAACTTATCTAAAAATGCAAATTCCATTCACGGCATATCTGCTGGCCTCACCCTAGCTTTGCTCACTTCTTTGATAATTTAAACCTTGCAATCCAATCGTCTCTAGTTTAATTAAATTAGCTCCCCGCACAGAACTACACACACATACAAGCCTGTTTTAAAATATCCCATAGTAATATTAGGAAAAATATGATAGTTTCTTGATACTAGTGTTGTTGGGTCACGTGATGTTGTGTGCGCTCTGGGCACCTTTGAGGCGGTGCTGTCCCCCCTTCTCATCTGCATTCTGGACAGATGAAGGTGTAATGCTGAAGGGGACAGGAGATTTTGCATGCAAAAGGATCAAATACTTTTGAAGTCCATTTTCCCACTGTATTCCAGCAAGTTCTGCATGAAATTAGACTGTGCACATAAGCACGAGTCCGATGACCTCTACCAGATTCTCCCAGTTGCTATCTTGTGCTTTCAGGAGAGTCCTCACTGCATATCATCCTCCTCCTCGTGGAATCTGGCTGCTATTGGGGCCTCACAAGTACGCCTGCCTCGAGGTCAGAGCAATGGCCTTATCGCCTGCATCCCAAGCTTCCAGGGCCTCATTACCCTCCTCCCTTTCCACTTCCTCCTCATCTGAGGAGATGTGCAGCTCCGCCATCTCATCATCTAGGACCCTTTGCATCGCCAGGTTGTGCAGCACACAACAAGCCACGGTGATGCATGGCACCCTCTGGGGGGTGTACTGGAGTGCTCTGCCAGACCTGTTGAGGCACCGGAACCTCATTTTCAGGATCCCAATGTCTGCTCCATTAAAGTCTGTGTTGTGGCATGAGCCTTGTTGTACTTTCTCTCAGCTGCAGTCTTAGGCCGCTGCACATGCATCATTAGCCATGTCCTCTGTGGGTAGCCCTTGTCCCCGAGGAGCCAGCCCTACAGCCTCTGTGGACCCTGGAAGATGAGAGGCATCTGAGGATGTCTGAGTTGTGGATGCTCCCTGGGTATCATCTGCAAACCTGCATGATCCATTTGTCATGGTCGCAGACCAGCTGAACTTTGAGCGAGTGGAGGCCCTTGCAGTTCACATACTGGACTGCTTGTTGCTATGGAGATCTTAGAGCCACATGGGTGCAGTCGATAGCATCCTGCACCTGCGGGAAACTGCAAATCTTAGCAAATCCCAGTGCTCGTTTCCTTGCTCGCCTGATCTTGGTTGAAATTGACAAAGTTGTGTGCCTTGGCGAAGATGGCGTCCGTGACCTCCTGGATACATTTGTGGGTAGAGGCTTGAGAGATCCCGCACAGTCACCAGTGGAGCCCTGGAAGGAGCCACTGCCATAGAAATTGAGCGTGGTGATCATTTTCAATGCCACTGGCAGTGGATACCCTTCGAGTACCCAAGACGCCAAATCCTTCAGAAGGTGGCATATGTGAATAACCAGATCACTTGACAATCGCAGTCTTTGGCGACACTGGTTCTCACTCATCTGCAGGTAGGACAAGCACCATTTATATACCCTGAGTCTAGCAAGGCACCTATTAATGATGGCTCTCTGTGGGTCTTCCTCTACTTGTGGAGGTACTCCTCCCTTTGCTGAGCCAGGTGCCTCCGTCATATTCTTCTCCTTCTTCTATCCTGCCTTTAAGCCCTGAGGCAGACAGCAAAATCACCAGGCTCCATGCTCCTGATGGTTTCCTCACTGCAGTATCAAAGAGAGACATGAGGGTCAGCATATGTCTCCTAAGGACTTCTCTTGGTTAAGTTCTATGGTTCCAGCTGCGTCTCAAAGCCCCATTACAAATGCTGGAGAGTCCTGGCCACCACTTGGATGGCCTGTGTTTAGCTTGCTTGATGCTTGACCAAAACCCTACCAACCTCCGCCCACACCACATGACCGAGTGGCGACAGCTTTGGTCATTCAACTGCATCATGTGCTCTCGGCTCAGGTATTATCCTAACTCCCATGCAAAGGCTGTGCGGTTAGTTTGGGCCATAAGGGTCACTGCTCAAAGCCTGAATACCTACAAAGCAAGGGGTTCTGAGCACCTCTCTCAGTGTCTGTTCCATGCCCACCTCTTGCAAGGATATCCTCTAACTTGCCCAGTCACCTAATTGTTCTGCAGCCCCATAAAACTCAGGTTATTTTGCAGTCTGCACCCAAGGGGTTAAAAGTTCAGGAGCAATCAGTGGCACGATCAGGAATTTGTGTTGTTTGAGTGGGCATAATTGTTTCAGAAGCCAGACTCCAATCATGTCAATGGAGTTGATGCTGAACAGTCTCAGCTGCGGAAGAATGCGCAAACTTGAAATGCTTTTCCAAGTGCCTGGCTGATTTCTATTCCCCACCCTGGCACATGCCTGTCTACTTCCTTTAGTCTGTGCTGCCTTGCCCCTGCCCCCACACGGTGCCCACCACCCCCCACCTGGCCCCCCAGCCCTCACACTGGAGCCTGGGACCCGAAGCTCTCCTTGGTGCTGTCTTGGTCCCCCTGTCCATCCCGCACTGAAGCCCTTGTCCCGGCACTGCACTGAAAGGCAGTCGGGGAGAAGCTGTTTTGGAGACTTGCCTGCAACTACCCCCTGAATCCGCGGTGCCACTTCCTTGAATTCCTATAGGGGATCCTCGCGAGCGCTGCGCTAAGCTGTGTGCCCTCACCCCTGGGTTCCCCTCCAAGTTCAGGTTGCCAAGTGCATGCCCTTTAAAGGCAGTTGTAAATCACACCGTTCTGAAGTCACACCGGCGTGGAATTCAAATTGGACTTGGGGGGTGGGGGGGGGATGATTCCGGCATGTGGCTACAATAATGAGATGTAAACTTCTGAAAATTAAGTTCCCAATGTTTGGCAGTGGGAAACACAGCCCGCCATTGACAGGGGGAGGAAAGAATCAGGTCCTGGAATTAAGTTGCTGGGAAATGCGACTAGGGCCTTCTCATGAGATTTTCCAATCACTTCGCTGAACATGCTTGGCCCAATCGGGCATGGAAAATCCTGGCCATAGTCTTTTGCAAATAATTTTCTGGTTTCTGATAACAGAACTGTTCAACCAAAAACATTCTGCTATGGTTTTTGCACCAATTTGTCTTATCCGTGAATTGTACAATCAATTATTGTCCTTGGTGGATAAACATGGGGAAAAAGCATGTCAGACCAAGTTAATAGGTACAAAGGGAAAGAGAAATATTTTGTTTAAAGCATTGACCCTTTAATATAAGAAAATTATATAATTCCCAAATATTTTGACTTCTTATTTTTAAAAAAGTTATCTCTACAATGGAGACCTCAGTTACAGCCCTCCTCTCCACTTGGCCACTCTGATGATCTTAATGACAGGATTTCTACCAAACTGATTCCATTGGAAATAGCAGAGTGGAATTTCTGACTGGTCCGAAAGCTGCTGGAGGTCCCAGAAAAGCATGTGACAGATTAACAGCCCCATATAATTGAGGACGCTGGAATGATCTAACCGGGAGGGAGACACTGTCGCTGCCTCCATGCTGTTGTTAAAACTGACAGTTGTTTTGAAAAAAATATACATTGATATGATTTCCTTAGTAGCACTTTGGAAAGAAATGTAATCTCTATACTTTCCTTTCCCTTTAACTACCACAATTCAGTGGATGTATATTCATTCAGCAGATACGTATTTTGTCTGTACTGACGGGACAGCACTTTGTATGTATATTTTCAATACAGGAAACTATAAAATGTATCTACATTTGTCACATGAAGAACATTAATACTCACTTCTTGAAGAACAGGAATAACTGGTGGCTTTCTTTGCTGTAGAAAGTAGAGCACCATGAGGACGTAGGCATATGAGGACAGGCTTCCTCTTGAAGCATCACCAATATCACAACGCTATAAAGAGTGCATGTTTTCAGTTAGAAAGAATACTGAAACAAAAAACTGCTGAGATACTTTTTATGATTCATCAATTTTCCATTTAATTTTAATACTTATACTTCAAAAACTTCACCTTATCCAATCAGATGAAAACTGGAGAGAATGCGGATATGCTCTAATCATGCCTCAAATCCAAGTTGACAAGGACATTGAACAGAATTGACCTTCCCTCAGACCCATTCCCCTGGTTGCTAGTTCTGTTACCAATGAAGGACAAGGGCAGCAGATGCATGGGAACACCACCAATTGCAAGATCCCCTCCAAGCCACAAAGCATCCTGACTTGGAACTATCTCTGTTCCTTCACTGTCACTGAGTCAAAATTCTGGAACTCCCTCCCTAACAGCATCGAGAGTGTACTTACACCATATGGACTGCAGCAGTTCAAGAAGATGGTTCACCACCATCTTCTCAAGGGCAATAACGGATGGGCAATAAATGCTGGCCTAGCCAGCGATGCCCACATCCCGTGAATGAATCAAAAATATGGTGCAGGTTCCATAGGTGAGTGTAACTGTCACTCGCAACATCCTTGTTATGGAAAAACCCCATCTCTTTCACCATAAACATGGGATATGTCTATAAGTGCTTAATCCAATAAAAGCATGTGATTTATGACCACTGCCTAGAACTGGTAGGTAGCAAGCTGTCTGGAGTCTCCTCCTTGAATTCCTTTCCAACAAGTTCTCTCTAACAAGTCACAGAATGTACTGCTTTAAAGCAAAGAAACAGTTGATGCTAGGCAGAACAAGACAGTACCACCATTGGTTCTGATGAAAGGTCATCTCAACCTGAAACGTTAACTTTCTTATTCTCCACAATTGCTGCCTGACCTGATCTACTGAGTATTTCCAGTATTTTTTGTTTTGATTTCACAATTCCAGCATCCATTTCCTTTTTGTATTAGTACCACGACTGGTCTCCAGCTGTTCATCAAGAGTGAAATTACCCAAAACATCCATCTGGGTATTGTGCTTCCCTTCCATACACTGATTCTGAAGTGTGTTAAACTGTTGCATGAATATAAACAACTGTGTCATTGCCATTAATGTGTCCTCTTGTAAATGTTGCATTGAGAATGTATACAACGACACTATATCAATGCGAAAAGATGTTTGAGTTTTCCGTTAGTAATTAAAAGTTTAACCGTTTTTCTATTTCATGATGGGCTTTTTGAAATTGTTTTAATGGAGAAGAAAAGACAGATGGAAAAGAATTAGAGATGGTGAATGTAATATCTTTTTTTAAGCAGAAGCTACAAATATAGAATCTAAAATTTGCATAATTGAAGCTGCAGTTTCTTTTTCCACTATCCTATTGATATCCTATTCCAGCTTTACATTTAAGAGGCTGGGCAGTCATAAAATTAATATATATGCAACAAGCATTATTTATTGATGCGCTAATTTTAAAATATATTAAAATCATTAATCAGAGGTTTTCATCTACATCTGCAAAAGGACCCTTTCTTCTCCTCCCATTATAAGACTTAATAAGTTAACTGGAACACAAGATCAGTGGCTGAAAGCATTTGCTGAGTTTCATTATCTATGGTATTCTGTATGTATGCATGTCTTTTGATGAATAGCATTACAACACTGAATCATGAAAGACAGCATACAGTATTGTGATAAATCATACTGTTCTTTATAGTAATTTACTACAGAATTAGATTAGTGTTATAAGACATAATAAATAGTAGCAGGAGTAGACCACACAGCCCATCGAGTCTGCTCTGCCATTCAATACGATTATGGCTCCCCATATCCCTTAATTCCCTGAGACACCAAAATCTGTCTATCCCAGCCTTGAATGTATTCAATGATGGAGCATCCACAAACCTGTGGAGTAGAGAATTCCAAAGATTTACAAAAGGAAACTTCAATTTATTTTTACTGTGACATTAAGATGCAATTCTTGTAATCAAATAGGTGAAATGGGAAATTGTGTTTTGCCCTATTTCAACGTTACTTTTTCCCTGCCTTAGAGCTGAATGCCGAGTCAGGATCCCAGAACTTTGCCAGTTTGTAATTGGCCAATACGTGCATGTGAATGGCACAGGCTCTTTAATGTTACATTTACCCTTTGATGATGCCAAATTTCCATTCAATGCCTCCCCCTGGTGAAAGAGTCAAAATTAGGAATTCTCATTGCAGGGAAATATTGGTGCAAGCCCTGGTATGCTGCTACAGCACATTTCATAGGATGCTCCAGTCTACTATTTCCCCTTCTACTTTTTCATCTAATTTAAATACAAACAAAACAGCCCAGAACAAGTATAGCAATACATGACCAAATGCAATGAGTAAGATAAATCTATGACAAATACTTGTAAACAATATTGTAAATTTACCTTGGCAAATACCTTCATAGTGTATCCCAAATATTTAACTCTAGGATCAATAGCAGCATATGTAGCCAACATCCTTGTGTTATGCTGGGCCTGTAAAAAGGATCCCAGTGTTATTACTGGAAGCCTTGCAACATTACAGATTGAATACTAGCCTCACATTAGATAAACATACAAACCATATTTTTATAATCATTTCAATTACAGAATTACTTACTAAACAATATTCAACTTTTGTTCCAATGACAAATTTCTATACTTAACATGGACCCAGGTATATCTGTAGGAAAAAGCATCCAGATTTCCTTACCAAAGTGTTGTACAAGCTGATATCTCCTTCCAATCCACTCTGACGGTGTTCAAATTTTACAATAGGCACTTTAGCTGTTGTTATGGGCAAGATGTTTCTCAAACCTATCAAAATAGGAGATATTCATTGCTGAGTACAAATTGCTGCAATGTTTTCCTTAGTGTTAATGATTGATCTTGTTATCTAAAATAAAGATGAAAATTGGTTTACCATCAATAAAACACAAACTGAAAAGCAATAGACTCAAGTGTAATAATTCATGCAAATAAAATGCAGGCTGTAGAAAAAACTTAGTAACTTCAATAATGAAGATTACATTTCTTCAAAAGTTTAATTTTCTTGTCTGAAACAAAGCACCTACCTGGATGCTTTTTGAGAACTTTTGCCAGACCTTCAATTATTTCTTTACAATTGAGTTTCTGTAAGAAATTAAATGCATTTCTATAGTAAGACAAACAAGTTTAAAGCAAAAGAAAAATATCCACTGACATTAACATCTATAATAAGTACAATGTATTCCAAAATAATTTCAACAAGCCCCATCCAACAAATGTATGCAACTTATTCAACCACATTTATTGTTCAGTATTATCATGGTTGAGGGTTTCATCACCTAGTGATGTAATGCTTTAGTAATGCAGCAAATTAAGGCTTAAGGATCAGATGGCATAACTACTTTGAATCTCCTGTGTCGCCATTTGTATTTCTCTGTGAAAAATTTCTTCTAACACAAAGTCATTAGTGGAATAACAAGTATCTATGAAAGATTCAATCCACAAGCTCATTGACTCATGTATAGATTTTTATTAGAACATATTATAATTTTATGAAAAGTAAACAAATTCAAGGGTGGCTATATTTTGAAGATGTACCATCTTGGTGATCATGGTAATCTAAGGTGGTATGCTTGACTAGGGGACTAAAGGGTGACTAAAATACAAGATTTTTAAAAATTCATTCATGGGATGGGACGGTCACTGGCTAGGCAAGCATTTATTGTTTAAATGGTCTTACCTTAGAATACAGAAGCTTGAGCAATGACTAACAGGGTACATTACATGTTGGTCATTTGTATATGTTTCATTTAATTGCTCAATAGCCTTTTCATGCACTGGTAAAAATCACTATAAATCAATTCCATACTCCTATTACGTTGTTTAGCAACTATCAATTGTAGTTCCAAAGTATTTCACCAGGGTAATCTAAGGTGAATAACTGGTTTACAATTCGGTCTGGAGGATGACTTGGGGAAACAGAAATCAAGACACTGAAAAAAAAGCTTTCAGAATCTTTACTGTCCACAGGAGGGGCAGAGATAGCACGTGCAAGGAATGGTATTTCCAACAATGTAAAATCCCATTAACATTATACTTCAGTAGTTTTAGCAACAAATATGAACTCACATGCACTGGTAAAGCTTGAATTCAAAAATTTATATCCCATATAAATAACCACATGGGGCCAGTGAGCCAATTTGTGATACAGTAAACACATTTTAAACACCTTGAAATCAATTTTACAGGTCTGTTGAAAATAAATGGCTGTAAGGGCGCCTGTCATAAAATG